>NC_071671.1:54375156-54679375 GCF_028554725.1 Zeugodacus cucurbitae
AATTTTTTATTTGAATATTTTCTATTTAATCAATTAAAATTTGCATACTTTTTGTTTTATATTACTCAATTTGTGTAAGTTCTAAAATTGCATCAAAAATGTCAGTTTTTACACACATTTACATTAATTTAGCTGTGGCGAGTTTTATTTGCACACAGATTTATATAGAGTACTCATAAATAATTGGCAAGGGAGTGTTGATATCTAGGGTAAAAGCTTTTTAATATCACAGCGTTATTGTATTATACAATTACGTGCAAATAATGGTTAGCCATATTAAATAAAGATAATTCGTTTACACTACATGCATTTGTATTGAAACCAACTTCAAAAGGTAAGTGGTAAGTGGTAAATGTAAATAATGCTCGTACTTACCTTTCTTTTACAAATAGAGAGTTCATTCACCTACTCACGTCATACACATATTTGTTGAATAGAGAAAGTTAAATGGTATTTTATATGATTTATGGCATATATCTACTACATTTATCATTTAAATAGATATATAAACTTTTCAAAATTAATATAAATATATGAATTATCAAAAAATGTATCTAAAGTATAAAAATAGGAGAATATGTTTGCATTTACCCATATACCGAAGAGAACCTGATGCTTTCCGAATATGGTTTATTGTTATCTCCTTGAAATTTCTCAAGTTCCTTTTCGAGCTGGAGATTAGTTATCTACCCAATATTCCCAGTCTTTAACTTCAGACAGAATCATTGAGGCTCTGGCCTATTTGAGAAAACCCTTTAAAATGAGATAATCCTTTTTTTCGGAATTGGTCTTTTTAGCAGTTGTTACTTAATTCATACGCAGTTTGGGGTTTGCCATTTCATAACACTAAACGGCTGAATTTGGTATCCCCGCAAAACTAATACGGCTGTGTAAACTGACGTTGAGCAACACCAAAAGTTCCGTCAGGATCGGGAAGGACCTCTTCGAGCCGTTCGATACCAGACGAGGTTTCAGACAAGGTGACTCACTACCGTGCGACTTCTTTAACTTGATGCTGGAGAAAATTATAAGAGCTGCAGAGCTAAATAGAGAAGGTACAATCTTCTACAAGAGTGTACAGCTACTGGCGTACGCCGATGATATCGATATCATTGGAAACAAAACCCGCGCCGTTGGTTCTGCTTTTTCCAGACTGGATAAGGAAGCGAAGCGTATGGGTCTGGTGGTGAACGAGGACAAGACGAAATATCTCCTGTCATCAAACAAACAGTCAGCGCATTCGCGTCTTGGATCCCACGTCACTGTTGATAGTCATACCTTTGGAGTAGTAGATAATTTCGTCTACCTGGGAACCAGCATCAACAACACGAACAATGTCAGCCTGGAAATCCAACGCAGAATCACTCTTGCCAACAGGTGCTACTATGGACAAAGTAGGCAATTGAAAAGTAAAGTCCTCTCTCGACGAACAAAAACCAAACTCTACAAGTCCCTCATCATTCCCGTCCTACTTTACGGTGCAGAAGCGTGGACGATGTCAACATCCGATGAGACGGCACTAGGAGTTTTCGAGAGAAATGTTTTGCGAAGATTTATGGTCCCTTAAACATTGGCAACGGCGAATACCGCAGACGATGGAACGATGAGCTGTATGTGTTATTCGACGACATAGACATAGTCCAGCGAATAAAAAAACATTGGCTACGCTGGCTAGGTCATGTTGTTTGAATGGATGAAAGTGCTCCAGATCTGAAAGTATTCGATGCAGTACCCGCTGGTGGAAGCCGAGGAAGAGGGAGACCTCCACTCCGATGGAAGGACCAGGTGGAGAGGGACCTGGCTTCGCTTGGTATAACCAATTGGCGCCAAACTGCCAGAAGGAGGGATACGTGGCGCGCTGTTTTGGACTCGGCTATAACCGCGTAAGCAGTGTCTACGCCAGTCAAGAAGAAGAAGCACGGCAAAATCGACTTTTTTTCTGGGTATTGGACCAAAATATAATGTATATATACATATATATAATTTCCCAGAAGATTGAGTCATAGGTAAAAAAAAGTGTATTCCCTGATTTTGAAAGTTAGTTTCCAGAATCGAATTGTTGAACTTTCCTTAACTCGAATCACCATAATTCACAAAAAAACTTCGAGTTAGAGAGACTTTCGAGTTACGGAAGGTAATTTGTATGAAATTTGACTTATATTGCCAACTCAAGAGTTCGAGATATGGAGAATTTCGAATTATAGAAGTTCGAGTTATGGAAGTTCAACTGTATTTGGTTTCGAAATTCGAAAGAATTATGTTTTTTAATCGTATTAATTTCAAGATATAGTTAATAAAAATACGAAAATGCGCATATTATCTATATTTTTTTTTCTTAACTTAATGGTGTATGCAAGATGCCTTCATAGGTGTCAGTTAGATCTTTCAAAAAAAAAAAAAAAATATAATGTTATACCGAAAAATACTTATAACATCTGTCATCTGAAAAATAAAGCTAAATTCTTGGCCATAAGTTCAAATTACAATTTTATTTCTTCTTTTGAGCGACATGTCCACAAAAAGACACAATTTATATTATTTATTCCATCCTACGGACTTCTAAAGGACTAGTGATTCATCAATGTGTCGCTGGTATAGTTTGAAAAACGGAGATATAAAGAATTGTTCAGTTTGCCCCCCTTCGAATACCTTGTGGAATCTGGGAGCTGAATTGATAGACAGGAAGAGAGTAAGTCCTTAGAAATAATTTTTTTTATCATTTTAGAATGATCTGTGTTTATCAAATACTTCGTTAACATAGCTCCCCCACAATATTTTCTCGAATGAAATTTAATGATATATATATATAAGTGTTAATGAAATATTCTTCCGAAAGCCCAATAAAATAATAAAATTATATTTAGCTTTTGGTAATATACATATAAAGTATTAAAATGTTTGTTGGTTAAGGATGTTAAACAAAAATATATAATATTTCTTTAATTATTACTAATTTTTATTGTGAAAAATAAATATTAAATAATCAAAATAAAACGTTAAAAATGCCACGAAGCAAAGTGAGAACACCATGTGAAATTTTGCTAATAGCATTGAGTTTTATGCATTTTATTTTCAATTCATCATTTCTGCCTTTCCCATTAGTTTTCATTGTGGTTTTCTGTGTTTTTCATCTGTTTAAATTTAATTTTGCAGTTTCTTACATACATATAATGCCGGTATACATTTTTCCCAGTTTTTGCATTTGCAGAGCGTTTTTCCACAAGATAACGCAACAACTGCATACATCTATGCGATAAATGTATGTATGCGTGTGTGTGGATGCACATACTTATGCATACAGCTAAATGAACTGTAAATCATAAAGCAAACTAAATGCAGACAAACTTACAAATAACGGTAATCGCACATAAAAATTTGCAATTTTTTATATTTTAATTTAAGTACATAGTACATACGCACAATTAGCATGTTGTTGTTGTTGTTGTTGTTGTATTTTGCTTTGCTACCAGTAGCAAATAACATTTAATATGATTATTGCTTTACTACAAATGCAATTTACATATTTGTATTTATTTTCAAGTTTATTTTCCATTTGATTAAATCTACAAATGCTTTATTTGCTTATTTGTGTTGTTGTTTGTTGTTATTGTTTTTTGATAATGCATTTTATATTGTTGTACTTAGCGCATGGAAAACTAACGTTATACATGTATGAATGACTTTTGTGTTTGTGATTTTGTTGTTGTTGGTATTGTTGTGTTTGTTGGTGCAATTGGCATTGCATTAAGCGGCTGATTGTGTATATTGGCTAAATAATTAAGAATATTAATGGATTAATGTTCTCACTCATGCATGCAAATAATTTGATGGATCTGCTGCGTACATGTGTGAGTTTCAGTGCGTTTATGAGTTGCATAAATTATCATTAATTTTACTGTTATGAATGAGCGATGAGTCAAGGTTATTGGTTTAAGTAAGTGTGCATGAGAATTATGCTCTTTTGCGACAGAGGCTCAATTTGAAAATTATTTATGGTATTCAAAAAAGTTAGTTCTAGTTTTTGTTGTTGTAGTAATTTTTTCATATCTTTTTTTATTCTCAGCTTGTTTTTAAAAAATGTTGTTTCATTTTTTTTCTTCAATTTTTAATAAACTGAAAAATGTCACTTTTTTATTATTTTGTCTATTGATAACTACGCAACTTAACTATTATAATAAAAAAAATAGGGTTGCCATTTTTTCTAACAAATTTAATTTTTTTTTAAATATTTTCATTGCTAATTATAACAAAAAAATCAGGGTTACATTTATTACTGTTGACAAATTGTTTATTAAAAATATCGAAAAACGCAAAAAATATTTTTTTTATTCAATATTTTTGTATTAAATTTTTATGCAC
Organism: Zeugodacus cucurbitae; assembly: GCF_028554725.1. Taxonomy (NCBI): domain Eukaryota; kingdom Metazoa; phylum Arthropoda; class Insecta; order Diptera; family Tephritidae; genus Zeugodacus; species Zeugodacus cucurbitae. The sequence goes on from NC_071671.1 coordinate 54,379,516, forward strand.
TGAATTTAAAATTTGTTTTAAAATTTTTTTCTAACAAAATTCCTCTGAATTTGATTTAATTATTTAATATTCAAACATGAAATTGTTTTTTTTTTTAATTTTTTAATTAATTAATTTAATAATTTAAACTATTTCTTCCGCGTTGCCATGTATTATTTATTAAAAGTATAATACATTTCAAAAATTATTATTTTTTCTAGTTTATTTAATTAATTAATTATTTTTTTTAATTTTTAGTACTGAAGTGTTTAAAAAATAAATAATTATATTTGTTCTTTTATTTCTCCGAATTTTTATTATTTGAGGCTTTTAATATGCAAAATTTGAATTATATTTTAAACTATTTTTTCTGGTTTGCCATTTATTATTTATTACAAATTATTTAATAAACAAATTTTTTTGTTAATTATTATTTTTATATAGTTTTTATTAAATTGTTAGGCTTTTAAGAATAAAAAAATAAATATTATGTTGTTGTTCCGGCAAAATTCTGCGGAATTTTAATTACTTGCAAATTTAATTTTTAATTTTTTGAATTTTTTTTTATTTAATTTAAAATATATTTTTTATTTGTATGGTAATTAAAAAAAAAATAATAAAAAATATATCAAAATGTTATTTATTTTATATAGTTTTTTTGTCAATATGCTTGCTTGCATATTTCATATTTTGCGTATACAATTTCGGCTTGCTCTGCTTTTATGTGAATTTTTCGCATCAATTATACATACATATGCAGTGGTATATTATTTAAGTTATATGTATATATAATATTTTTTATTTTATATTTTAATACATATATATATATGTATAGCTATGTGTATGCATTAATTTTGTATATTGCATATGACGGTTTTCTTTACTTGTATGTATGTGTATAGATAGCATTTATGGGTAGCTGTGTCACTATGTATGTAGTTGTATGTACGCATGAAAATATTTTGTATTTTATTACATTAATTTTATTTTCGCCATTACCATTTAAACTGCTTTTATGTAAGTTTGTAATTAATAATTTTTTTTGTTTTGTTTTTTTCTTGTATTTAAATTTTGTTTTTCGTTTCTATGCGATTGATATGGTTAAGTTGATGAGTTGTGTTGAGTTTGACATTTGCTTTAGCTGTCAATTCTGAGTTGTTGACGTTTCGGTGACATTTGCACTTGCGCATGCATAACGGTATTTCATTTCATTATATTTTTTTTTGTTGTAATTTTAAAACTATTCATATACTTGTTTGTATGCGTGACATTTTAAAGTAATTGGTTTTAATATTTGATTTCACTTGTTGTTATTTTTGTTGTATTTTTATACATGTAGATGTGTGTGTGTTTTATGGTATATATGCGTGTATATATATGGTTTTGGTAAATTTAAGTTTTTCTTTTTTTTATTGGAAAGCCTGTCAAGTTCTATATAATATAGTACATAAATACATTTAAATTTTGATATTTTTTATTTTTATTTATTTTTTTTGGTAGAGAAGGTGGCTAGGTTGAGATTTTTGTTGTATAGTGTAGTAAATATTTGGTTCACACATGCTCGAATATATTTATTGATACATTTTATATTACTATTTTATTATATTATGTCCAAATATTGCGTGTATGCATTTATTTGAGTGTGTTTTTTATGTTTAAAATATTTTTTTTATTTTGGTTTTTTGCTTTGCTTGGAGAAGACACAATTTTAAATTGACATATTGTGACTGAGTGCTCAAAAATATCAAAGTTTTTAATATTTAATTGTAGGGTGTTTTAAACTGAACTTTAATTTGAAAGGAATTAATTATAAGAAAAATAATACAGTTTCAAATCATTATATAAATATGATTCTTTAAAAAAAATATAATAATAAAAGTATTAAAAAATACCGATATGTTGTAAAAATATATTGAATATACCAATTTAAGAAGATAAATTTTCAAATTTGTATACTTTTCATTTTTAAAAGCATTTAATATTAATTTTTCAGTAAAAAATTGTACATTTAACTAATTAAATTTTATAAAAAATCGTAAATTTTTAATATTTTTAAAATCATTTATTATTAATTGTTCCATGAATGTTTTTTTTAATTATCATTTTCATAAAATTTATCATCTTTAAAATCATTTATTATTAATTTTTCCATGAATTTTTTTTAAATCATCATTTTCATAAATTTTATCATCACAAAAATCATTAATTTTTCATCGATATCTTTTTATGCGTAAATTTGTATTAAATTTTATTTTTAAATCATTTATTATTGTTATTAATTAGTTACATAAAATTCTTAAAAAATTGCATTTTATCGTCTTTAATATACTTTATTATTATATTTTCCTGAAAATGATGATGATGTTAAATGATTTAGCCATCAATTAATAAAGAAACGCAAAGTTTTATCCTTTTTGAAATCATTATTATTAAATTTTCAAAATTTTTTTCAATAAAAAATTAATTCAATATTCTAATATTCCAAAAATTCGTAAATTTTTATATCAATTTTTTTTAAATAATTATTAAATTAAATAAAAAAAAATCGTTTTATTTTTATAGTTTTAAAATCATTTATAAGTAAATTTTCCAGGGATTTTTTTGAATTAATTAAATAAATAAATAATTTTAATTTTTTTTAATTAATTATTAAAATCATTCATTAAAAATTTTTCATCAAAATTTTTTATAAATTAATTAATAAATTAAATTTCCTAAAAATTCGTATATTTTAATCTCTTCTTATTTTTTTTTTAATAATTAACTAATTAAATTTTATATAAAACCCTTTAATTTTTATTATTTTTAAAATCAGTTATAATTAAAATTTCCAGTAAATGTTTTTTAAATTAATAAAATAAATCTCATAAAAAATGGCAAATATTGACCCTTTTCAAAATCATATTTTTTTATAAAAAATTAATTAATTAAATTTTTTAAAATTTTAATTTTTTTTTTTTACTTTTATCTGATTTTTATCATAAATTTTGTACTATAAAAATGAATAATAACAATTTAAAACGTGTTGAATATTAATTTTGTGTTTTTGAGAAATATTTCGAAGGTACTCAATAGGGAAGTAATTGTTCTGTTCGTATAATGGAGAATATTTCTATGCATTAAAATAGCATAATTTTGAAAACTACATATAGTTGTGACTTCAATAATATATATCAAATACTATATATGAGTTAAATTTTTCCCAATATAAGTGCGTTTTTCCGAAATTAAATCATTTTTACACAACACCCTATACATCTAATGGGTTCCAAAGGAGGTAAATGACAGACTAGATTCTTTAATTTTTTTATAAAATTTCAGTTTTGTGTTAAATTTTCGCTAAAACAACAGAGCTTTAGAAGCATTGAACCATTAATATGTACATATGTATATATATTTTATATAATTATGTATTTCATTAGGATTAAACATTTGTTTTGGTGCATAAATTTTCTTCTTGTGCAAAACAAAAATATAAAATAATTTTTTTCTTTCGTTATTTAACTACATTAATTACATGTGTACCTTATTTGTAACAAGCTAGTTGTAATGATTAACAATGACTAATAATGGGAAAAAGTTAGCGGTAAACGCTGAACTTGCGCGCTTGCACCATCATTTGCTTGCCGATCGCTATGAATATAACGGTGTATATGTCTATATCGCATATAAGACTTTAATACCTTCAGACGTGTATATTCAAGACATATGAATAGTTATATATATGTATATGCATTTACTAATGCTTTTCAATTATATCCATACTAAGTACTGTAATTGTTTTAAATATCTATGTATATATAATATATATATATAAGTGGTATATGCCAAAGTATAAGTATAAATTTTAAGCTAATTTTCTTTAATATCAGTTATAAATATTTCTCTTTCTTTTTATTTTATTTATTTTTTTAATATTTTTTTGTTGTTTTCTTCTTTAGTTAGTTTGTAATTGTTTAAGTACCTACTTGTCGTTTAAATTGTTCAATACAATAATAAATTTCTTGCTGCCACATTTGTGTAGCGCATTTTCGCTTGTTCTAAATATCAATTAATCGCATCGAATTTCATCCGATTTCTTTGTTTCTATCATTAGTGCACCGATTTTAAGTTTGTTGTATCGAACTTAGAAACGCCGGATCAACCGAAGCGACTTTGGCGGTCAGAAAGGCATGCATACAAAAGAGTAAACTTTGCAGCACTTGACATTCCAGTTCCTGTTTTAGAAGGGAAATATAATAAGAAATAAGGGATACTTGAGAAAGAAGTTATTTTTTTACATTTCATTTAGAGAAAAAAGAGGAATGAAACTATGTAAATATTGGGAAAAAACTATTAATATAAGGAATTAATATTATTGAAAAAGGAAGCCAAAAAAAATTAACTGATTACTTTTTTATAATAGAGTTAATGTCATCAATTGTAAAAAAACACAAAACAAATAGAAAATTATCCAAAATTAATGGTTAAGAGTGGAAACACCTACATTTTCTTTAGAAACGAGACTTAAAATAAGTTTAATTTAAGAATATGGAATTTTATCGGATTGGTCAGTAAATAAACTAAAATATATTAAAGCAACCTAAAATATTTTCGGAACCATTTCAGTTTACAATAAAGTTTTAAACAATTGGGAAAATTGATTTTTAATAAGAGAATACTTTTTACCAGAGAATACTTATACATAAAAAATTGCCTAAAATGTTTCATGTACACCGGAAATTATATATTCATTCATTGCATCTCATCTGCTCCTGACAGCGTTTCAAAGAAGCATTATTTTCTGTATCCAAAATATTGCAATGGGATAGAGTTGGTTAAGCACAAAATTTTATCTTCTTAACGCCATATAAATAGAGTAATACTTATTAAGAAATTACAAAGGGATAAATCAATTTTGTATTGTCTGATTAACGTCTACAACATATCGAGAATATTGTCCGAAACCTCAGTCAATTTGAGTAATATTTTTGGAGGTACAGTCTGAAGAAGTTTCGCACTACAGTGTAGCTGGGGGTATCTTAAAACATCGAAATCGTTGCACTCAAAACTGTGTTTTCAAAAGCGGTTTTCAATACTTTCTTGAGATAGAATTTACATGGACTAAAATATCGTCCATATTTCCATATTTTTTAGTTGTCCCGGAGGTTCGCGGGAAAGAACAAGTAACAATGGCAGAATTTTTAATGTTTTTTTTTTAATTTTTTTTCAGTAAATCTTCACAAAAATATATATTTAATTTTTCAAAATAAAAAAAAAAATATTGAAAATAGTTCGTATAAAACCCATATATTGAAACAAAACAGCTTTAGAACCATTTACTGATCCATTTTGACTATGTTTGTCACTGCGTATACGTAACAAATAGGTTATCGAACACTGGAGCAAAGTATACATTGTCAATGTAAATGACTAAAGGATAAGTTAGTTTTCTACAAAATGGAAAAGCTAAAGATTATAATTTATTTTATATCTGCATAGTTTTCTATCACAAGAGAGCAGACTAATTTTAGTAAAATTCTGCTAGATACAAAGAGATATTTGTTTGTATAATACATAAATAATCACATTTTATTCATGTTAGAGCTCTATGAATTTCAGACCTGCCCCCATCTGTTCATAGACTTTTTACATCTGAGAAACATACCTATTTGGCTTTTGCTGCTGAAGGCTGAACAGGATACAGCCAGTTCTCTTTTTCGATATTTACTATTTTCGGTTAGGAGTACTATTCACGAAAATTATAGATTCCAGTAGGCTTGGAAGATCTTCTATAGTTCGCTTAACACTGCTACTGAAAATGTCTTGTGATTGAGTGTATATAACTCCAATAAAATGATTAAAAATATGTGATTTTATTAGGCATTGAAACTCTGCTACATTAAACGTCATAATTTTGAGCTAAAGTACATTTTACAGAAGTTTTTTTTAATAAGTAATTAGTAAAAAATCCAAACAAAAGAGCTTTAAAATCGAACAACAACAACATTTTCCAAACAAATTTAAACTTTTCATATTATGCATCCCCCATTGACCAACACAATTTCAATGAAAAATCCATACTCCTCTTATATGTATAATGAAAGCAATCAATATATGGGTCACCAAGCTGCATCAACTACAAATATACCGCATCATTGTACAACAATGGATTTCAACATCAACAACACCCCTCATTCGCTAAAATATATGTAGCTATAGCCTACTTCATCATAAAAACTAAATAGTACATACTAAGCCATAATGATCATCATAAACACAAACTACAGCATAACATACATTTTATGCCTGCCAACGAGGCACTTCTCAAGAAAGTTTTTCAGAAAAACTTCGATGCAAAAGTACTCTAAAAGCAACTCTATAAAAATACAACTCTATAATATACAGCGAATGAGCGAGTGAGTAATAGAGGGAGGGGACGGCATGAGAATTAATACAGTGAAAAAATTTCAAATGAGCAGTTACAAATGCAGCACTCGCCGCCAATGCGCTCGAACCTAGTGTAACTGTATAGAAACTGTAATGTAAAAACAACTACAAATTCATGCCGTTGTTTCTATTGAAGAAAGAAATACTAGGCACTTCAAGAAAAATAGAAAAGTAGAGAGCGCAAAAAAAAGTGAAAAATGCGGAAATAGTAGTGAAATAAAAAGCTGGAGTTATGGCAACAAAACTATACACTACACTACCACTTTGACAATATTGGTACACTGGTTACGTATACGCCACGTTGTACCGACTCTAATACGCTTTTAAATTCAACAAAACAAAAGGAAGAAAGTAGAAAAAAATAAGTATGGGCAAAATTGTGAAATGGCACTTCATTGCGGCTGTCACACGGCTTACGCGACAGTCGCCCGCCGGCTGCCTGTGCCCCCTGCGCCCTCTCGACATGCTTTTGCCATTGCTTACAGCATTGCTGAACTCATTACCATCAATCATAAGCGTTATAATGAAAGTGTGTAAAGAGGAAAGTTGTGGAAATATGCGCGGACTAAGATGGTGGCTATGCTATACTAGATTTAAGTGCGTGTTGTTGTTGCATATACATATATATATAGAAAATGTACTTACTTTTGTTTCAATTGCACGCGTTTCATGATCCTGAAAATGTAGTTTTAATTTTGATTTGCCGTCATCGCTGGAACCGCGTAGTTGTGAGAATTTATACTGCCAAACGATGGCCGAGTCGGCACCTTCCGCCAGCGAGAACCCGGACTGCCAGTCTAAAGTTAGACCGCCACTCTTGCCATGATGTGAGACGGCGAAAGTTTTGCGCTGCGGCAACAAAGCAGAAGAAGAAAAGCATAATTAAATAATGCAAAGTTATGAATGAGGTGCTAAGCGAAAGAAGAAAAAGAAAATTTAAATAATGAAAATTATGCAATGCTGTATTAATACTCATACAGAGAGCATCTAATAAGAAATTTATATTAATTATATAAACAAGAGCTTATTATAACTATTTAAAATTAGAACGCTAATAAATAATCTGAAATATAAAACATACACAAACACACACACAAATGCACACAAAGCTTCAGATTTCCGTCAACTTTATTAATCCGTTGTCATTCATCTCAATGAAGTTGCCATTTTCGACGCATTCAAGCAGAGCAATGCTGCTGCGTTGTTGTAGTCTGACTTGGCTTAATTTATAAATAATGTGACAACGTTGTGGCAATAAGCGAATCAAAAAGTTTAGCCACCAGCAAGATGGTTCAGTTACCAACGCGCATAGCAATATGTACGCACTTGTACTTGGCGGCTAAAAAAATAAAGCGGACTTGTAAAAGTTAGCTGTCTGTATGTAACTATGTGTTAGTGTAAAAGCTTAAGCAAGTTAAGTATATTTTCTTGCAACTGCTAGCAGCGAGTTTTAAAGCGCTTTAACACCATTAATCAAGCCTGCTTAACAGCGCCTTTGTGGTGACCTCAACCAGTGCGATAAAATTCAATTATTTCAACAGCTGAAATTAATAGCTTTCCAGGGAATTTATAAATGTATGAATATAAACTTGTTAAGAAAGTGGAATGCGCTTGCTTGCCAGCTGCATATATGAGTTGTATTATATTTTTAAGGCGTTGCGTGGGTTTCAGGGCTTTTTATACTTTTTATTGTATTATTAAATTCCATAATATCTCTAGAATATTGTGCTAAAAATGAATGTAGATACAAGTAATAGTTTTGGGGATACTGAAGAAATTTATGAAGTAGTTGCACGCTGCAGTATAGTCTTATTGTCACTAAAACATTTAAAACGCGTTTTTCGCAAAACTGTGTCTTTAAAGTCACTTTCCAAGACTTCTCAAGAACTACTCACCGATCTTGATTAAATTTTGGACAGGTTTTTGAGATACAATTTACAAGAATTACAGGATGAACAAATAACCGCAAAATTTTATTAAGTTTTTTATTTTCTTAAAACATCTGAAAAAATAAAATTTTTTTCCGTCATCCAAGTTCTGTTTAAAGTCTTAACTAAGCACATGTTTTTAATTTTCATCTCAAAAAATGTTTTTAGCGCGTTATGAAGTCAATGTGGTCGCACATTTTTCCCGAAGGCGACTGGAAATGATGTCACAATGCCAACATTTTTTTAATTTTTTAAAAATGTAATTTTTTTATTAAAAAATATTGAAAATACGCCATTTTGCCCCGTAAGATTACAATTTATTTGATAGTTTCTATATGAAAACCCTTAACTCCGTACTTGTTGAATTTCATTGCTTAAATAAAAAAATTTAACAAATGAAATGTCAATAAAAAAGTGAATACTTTTCTTCTAGCAAATTTAAAAAAATACACTTTTTACTCCAAAACAACCCTCAGATGGCTAGAGAATAAAAAATTACTTTCCATTTATTAAGTTGCAAACGCCCTTTAAAGAAATAACTGTGACTTAATTGGCTTGCGTGTGGTGTCGCACTAAGAATTAAAAAAAATTTCTACCCGTTATTTGCTGCCCTGTTAATAAACGTTAAGGATAAATGTGATTTTCCTGCATTTTGTTGAAGGTGTATGTAGTTTATACATTAAATTAATCTTAATGTAAAGCTTATACCACTATTCAGGACGTAATTTACTTTTCTCAATAGGGAATAGCCATAAACTAAATTTTATTACCTTTTCGACCGAAAAATGTTGATGACAACAAATGGTTATATGAGAGCAAATAGTTATCTTAACTTAAACCTGCTAATTTGTATTATTGAGTATTTATTAAAACCAATAAATTTATAAAATAAGTATTTATAGGAAAAAATGCTCTATTTGATGAAAGAGTTCTATGAAATCCATCTTTTATAGTACTACTAACAGAAAAATGTGTACCCTTTTCAAGAAAGGCATATGTCTGAGACAAATTCTGATGATAACAGCTAGGGCAAATGATCTACAAATTTTTCGATTCCATTCTATAATAGCGCTTGGTTTTGGTGATTATGTCTTTATCTTTAAATTTCTTACCAACGAGTATTTTAGAGGACATACAGAAACATCAGAGTACTGATCCGAAGATTATGTTGGAAACGTTTTAATCGCTTTGTGACACTGTGGCATTGCCTTGATTGGGAGATTTCATGATACCCAGTTCGGAGAGCTTACGCATAATGAAATATTTAGGATCTTTATATTTAAGGTAATAAGAGCTTATTACGTTCGGATAGAGTTGTTGTATATTAAACAAAAATACAAATTTGTTATTGTGTCAATTTTTAGTGTTTTCATTCGGTGAAAATGCACCCGAGTTCAAAAGTTTAGTTCTTTGAAACCAAATTACTCATCGGCAGTGATGTAACGGTTAATATCTTTCAAAACAATATTTCTGAAAAAAGGTAAAATATTAAAAACTAGCAGAACGCTCCAGCTTCGCACGGGTTTAAACAAATATTTCAAAAGTTATACGATTTTACACTCTCTCCCATACAATGTATGTAGTTTTCAGTTTCTTCATAGGTTCATTTAAAAACAAGTAAGGAAGGGCTAAGTTCGGGTGTAACCGAACATTTTATACTCTCGCAATTTATATATATAACTTTATTTATATTATATAATACACAATTTGACCCACATATTCGTCATATATATTGTATAAAGTCCATTGAAAGTTGGAAACCATAATATTAGATTAGAAGCACCGAGGTCCTCGTGTTCGATATATGGGGCCTTAAAAACCTATGGTCCGATTTCGGCGATTTTTAGAATGGGGCTGCCACACTATAAACATAGTATTTGTTCAAAGTTCTGCACCGATATCTTCACTAGTGCTTACTTTATATATTGTAAAGTAAACGATTCAGATTGTCTTCAAAGTTCTGGTATATAGGAAGTAGGGGTGGTTGTGAAGCGATTTGGCCTATTTTCACAACATATCAGTGGGATGTAAGGAAACTATTACAAACCAAGTTTCATTGAAATCGGTCGAGTAGTTCCTGAGATATGGTTTTTGACCCATAAGTGGGCGACGCCACGCCCATTTTCCATTTTGTAAAAAAATCTGAGTGCAGCTTTCATCTGCCATTTCTTCTGTAAAATTTAGTGTTTCTGACGTTTTTCGTTAGTGAGTTAACCCACTTTTAGTAATTTTCAACTTAACTTTTGTATGGGAGGTGGGCGTGGTTATGATCCGATTTCTTTCATTTATGGACTGTATTAGGAAGTGGCTAAAAAAAAACGACTGACGAAAGTTTGGTTTATATAGTTCAATTGGTTTGCGAGATATGTACAAAAAACTTAGTAGGGGGCGGGGACACGCCTACTTTCCCAAAAAAGTTACATCCAAATATGCCCCTTTATAGTGCGATCCTTCATACCAAATTTTATTTCCATAGCTTTATTTATGGCTTAGTTATGGCACTTTATGTGTTTTCGGTTTTCGGCATTTTGTGGGCCGATTTTGCTCATTTTCGAAAGCAACTTTCCTATGGTGCCACGAAATAAGTGTGCCAAGTTTCATCAAGATATCTTAATTTTTACTCAAGTTACAGCTTGCACAGACGGACGGACGGATGGACGGACGGACGGACAGACAGACATTCGGATTTGAACTCCACTCTTCACCCTGATCACTTTGGTATATATAACCCTATATCTAACTCGTTTAGTTTTGGGTGTTACAAACAACCGTTATGTGAACAAAACTATAATACTCTCTTTAGCAACTTTGTTGCGAGAGTATAAAAAAAAGTAAAATGAGAAAAATTCGAACAGCGGTGCACACGCTCCATACTCGACTCTCAAGCAGGTTCATGGGAGGTTTTGAAATTTTGTGCAGCAAGCAGCTGCGAGCGCTCGTTACTCGACTATCTGGCACGCGATTGTGATGCGAAGAGAATGACTTACAAGACGATTTTCAGTTTCAGATTAAGATTCTCCATTCTTGTTCTTTTTAATACCCTCACCTGGTAACTATTTCCAGAAAGTTGAGATTTTAGCAAAAAATATAGCCTATGTTACTCGGGGTGAATGGTGATTTCCAATGAACGATTCTTCACGTCACAGTAGTTTTTGAGTTTATTCATTACAAACATACATACAAATCTTTCCTCTTTATAATAGTAGTATTGATTACAATACATATTTCAGTTATTTATTTGAATCCAGATCTATTGTAACGAGTTGAAAGCTTTCATAGAAAAAATATTTCTTTTAAAATTTAAATTTGATGAGTTTTAATGAACAAACCTTCATAGTTTCTAAATATTTCTAGCTGATAAGTATGTATTTGTTGTTTCCCATTCATTAATCGAAATATTCACCTCCTCAATTTCTAAAAAAAAAAAATTCCTGCTTACAAATTCTCCCATTCATAGCTAATGATTTCCATAATTTCCACAATTTCGAAACAATCAAAAACCACAGTGTGAAATGTCTGGCATGCAGATGCCAGATCTTTGTCAGCTGCTTTGATTGAACTTTAGCCAATTTGCATACAACTTGCAGTTGTGTGCACTAACTCACTGCCGTTTGCATGTATGTGTGTACAGAGCATATAGTAGTTAAAGGCACGCAACTAGTCACATCATGAAATTCTTATCGATTTCCCACAATTCTGCTTCGCCTTAACATTTCCACACTTTACTGGTAAGAGCTAACAAAACGAATGGGAAGGAAGCAGCACACGGACATACACAATTTTTTTGCATGTTCACAAATAGTTCTTAATACTTAGTTTGGTTGGTAGCTTGCTAGAATTGTTGTTGCAAAAAAGTTCGGTAACTATCGGTACCTTGGCACTACAACAAAAATGCGCAAAAAAGAAAGAAAGATCTATGTGTGTTTGTGTGTTATTATGAAATCACCGCATTATAACGGCGGTCATTGTACTTGAAGCAAATAAGCAGACGACGAGGTCCTTTGAATGCCAACAACCAACAACAACCAAAGTAGTAACAGTAACTTTTCGGCATTATTCGTATAAATGAGCAAGCATTTTTTTGTTTAAGCTTGCAAGTCCTCGAACAAGTTGGTAGTGAGCAACAGAATGGTAAGAGCTGCGGTGACCAATGGACATTATGGCAAAGTTATGTTAAGCAAAAGTTAAGAGTCGAAAGCTCAAGGGCGGTGACGACGGCGACATGCGAGTGGAAAGTAGACATTCAAACACACACATTTCACTTATATGTAAGCTTATGAATTTTGGCTTGTGCATGTTCGTGACCACAACTTAATATGTATTAGCACATATGAGTTTCTGGCTATTGCCAGCCTTGTGATTTTAGTGTCTGGACTTGGTCTTAAATTGCGATTTGTACAAAAGCATGTAATATAGCTTTATTCATAAAGGTAGTAGCCATGTTCACACATATGCTTTTGTCAAATATTATGAGCGCAGGTTAGACATTGGCGTTGGCTTTACTGCTTTGTCCTTGGCAGCTGCGGTTTGTTTGCTAAACCTAAAGGTAAGTAAAATGTCACCATTAACTTTATTTATACTAGTATTTGTGCAAGCTTCTTCGCCAATAATATTATAAGTACTCTTTTATACAGATTTGTGGCAAATAGTGTACGGTATTTAATACAGTTGTGTCATACCAAAGAGTATTGTTGGAGAATATTTTTTTTATTGAATGTCTGGCCAAATTTTGTGAGATTTCTGTCATGTGCGAGAATAGATATGAGCTTTTAATTGAAACATTCCAATTTCCTAATGAATTTCATTATAATAGATCATAAATTAAATATTAGATAAGAAAATAATATTACGATTAGTTATCAAATATTCTCCTATAAAGTATGACAAATATATCCCTTCCGCTTTTTTGCTCCCAATGCTCTATACAAAGTGTTACAGTGATCGGATTTAGTGAATATCAAAATGCACCGTTTCGTTAGATAATATGTTTCCATCTAGACGACAACTTCATAATAACCCACTCGTAGAAGCCCCCCTCATCATTTGCGAAGAACTCGGACTTCTACTTTTGACAAGCCTCTTTTGAGTTCAACTTTATGGGCGTTCGCCATAGACAGGAACAGGTGGTAATCACTTGGTGCTATGTCCGGGCTATATGGTGGATGCGATAAAACCTCCCATCCGAGTTCCCGTAACTTCTGACGAGTCATCAACGAAGTATGTGGTCTGGCGTTATCCTGGTGGAACACTAGACCCTTCTTGTTGGGTAATTCTGGACGCTTCTGGTCGATGGCCTGCTTCAAGCGGTCCAGTTGTTCGCAGTAGATGTTAGAATTAAGCTTCTGGTCATATGGGAATAACACATAGTGGTTGCTTCCCTTTCAATCCCACCATACACACAGCGAAATAGTCAATCCCGACTTGGCCACTGTTTGGGACGATTCACCGGCCTTCGATTCACCGATTACGTCGCCAGTCAGCATCCGCTTCCCTTCCGTTTCAACATAATATTGCAGGGGTTGTTCGGTCTAGGAGGTTTTTTTGTGTCAAATCATGCGGCATCAAACATCAAGCTTTTTTCTGTATCCAGCCTTCTGCAGATGGATTAAAATGGAGTGGTGACTAACTCCCATTTTCTGGGCGATGTCACGAGATGCCACATGTCGGTCTAACTCTATGTTTTCCATGATTTGATTGGTATTCTTCGTCACATGTCTCCCGCCGGCTGGCTTATCCATGGTGTCGTTTTCACCCGCTCTGAATCGTCGAAACCATTCCTCTGCAGTTCGAAGTGATAGAGTACCATCCGCCAAAACACCATTAATCTCACGGAACGTTTCTCTAGCGGTTTTGCCTTCAACGAAGGACAACTTTATAATAGCGCGAATTGCGGCGTTAATGAACCATGTTTAACTGTTGAACGCAATATCCAAACTAATCATGCATAGCGTCGTTTTGTAGGTTATGTCAAGACCTTTCAAAGATGTATAGCATTGACAAGACAAAAAGGCGGAAGGGACATATTTGCCTATATGTATATATTAATATTAATATTTTTAATTCTTTGTTAAGACCCTTCAGAATTCTAAATATAGCTTTATATTCATCTACGGATGGATATACATATGTATTTGCAGCCTAATTTTGGTATTCGATTTGAAAAATTCAAATATATTTAGGTGAATTAATTAATAGGTTTTTATAAAGAAATTAAAAGATTAAAATAACATAAGTGACTACCAGCATTGGTTTCCATTACTTTTTTTTTTGGTAGTCAGTCATCAGTACCTCAATATTTCAATACAATTTGCCTGCACATTAATCTGCATATAATACACAGTTCTATAACATTGAAGCCAACAAAATTATATTACCCATTCATGATTTTCTGCAACTGACACACATTTCAACCGTGCCGCCAGAAAATTGTATTAAAACCATGAAAAATGAAAGGTCACCCAAACAAATAATGTCCTCTTGTCATTGAAAGGCAAGTGGGCTGCACTTAAGTGCAGCCTCAAGAGCGGCAACTGTATGTGTGTGTGGTTCAACGGTCAATTGGCTGCATAAATGCAAGTGAATTGCATCAATAAATTGTCTTTAATCTTGTGGGAATTTCTCTTCACTTGTTGCATATACTATAGTTGGTGTAGCTGCAGTTGGCTCAGTGACTATTTAATATCAGGTAATAAGGTGAAGAAATATCGAAGTAGTAGTATAGGTATTTTTTATTTCTTTTTAATAGATAAGCTCGGTTTTGATAATAAATCCGTGATTAGACCAAATTCGGAAGATTATATTTAGGAGATCTCAATTTAAAAATGGAGTGGTAGCTCCTTAACAGTAAAACTAGTGACTTAAAGTTTGCTCTTAGACGTCAGTTTCAACATTCAATAGTTTGATTAGTAGTGACATAAGCGGCCGTTTTAATGAAATCAGAAATTTTTAGGTGTTCCGTTTTTTCCATTTTCCGTTTTGTGTTGGTTGAAAAAACTTGTTGCTAGGATGATTTTAGTCCTTTAATGGCGTTTTAATAATCTCAAATGAATTTGAAGCATATGTATAATGGAGGGCGTTTCTCTTTAAATATGTAGGTTTCAAAATGAGGATGGAGGGAGGATGGAGTCATATGTAGAAGTTCAGGTATGTGAGGAAAGTTTCTGACTGTCATTCACTTGGAAGTGGCCAGGAACGATTCTTTTGCATGTGACTCAAGTAGCTCACGACTTCCAGTCTTAGACCAAGTATCCTCTGGGTAGCCAACAAACATGCGTTTGGAGGCGAGCTAAAGCGAGGAGGCGATTTCCGCTTATGCGGTTGTGCGTAGGGTTTGGGACCCACCACATAAAAACGAATAACCAATGATTTGATGACGACCACTGCATATACCGTTGGTGGAAGCCGAGGAAGAGGTAGGCCTCCACTCCGATGGAAGGACCAAGTGGAGAAGGACCTGCCTTCACTTGGTATTACCAATTAGCGACAAAATGCCAGAAGGAAAGATGCGTGGCGCGCTGTTGTGGACTCGGCTATAACCAAATAAGCGGTGTCTACGTAACTTAAGAAGAAGAAGATGGTTTCAAAAAGAAGAAAAACATATAATTTAATGTTATGGTCCAGAATTGAGATTTATTATAAAGACAAGGGCATGTCATTATGTTTTAAAAAAGATTTCGGGAAAGTGACCGCCGCGCCTGGCTAGAATACATAGTAAATTCCAGCCTAGAAGCCCAATTTTCGACAAATTTTTGCAGAAATTGGGGCCGCACGTCAGCATTAAACGTTGTTCCTGCGTAAGTCCATAAGTATTGAAAACCACACGGCTAAAAAAACACCTATTCGTTACATATACTACAATTGCTGTAAAACTATCGAAGATATGAAGAACATTTAATCAGTACTCTGCCTTTAAAGACTTGCTTTGCAATCACAAATTATCGATTGAAATCAAAATGATTTTATGCACCCTCAACAACAGTTATTTGCCGGCAGTTATGCAATATTATGAAACCCTGACCTTACATCCAACGAAATGCCTGCACTAATAACACATATCATAAAGCAACAACACACACACACAGAGAAGACGCGAGTATTACATGACGCACATGCGTGGCGCTATCCCAAAAAGGAACGTTCTGCAAAAGTTGTAAAGAGAATAATGCCAAGTACGTACGCAGAAATGAACATGATTATAAACAAAACTTCGTAGACAAGGTTAAGTTGCTACTAATTGCGGGACAACATGCAAAATGCCACAAACGACAATGATGCGTTGCTGCCACTGCCACAGCCACGAGCGGTTGGTTGGTTAGTCGTACAAGTGACTGACGGCCGGTAATTGCACTAATGGCAAGGCGAGGGCAAAAGACATACTACAAAGACAACGCACCGGCGCATTACACACATACACATGAAAATACACAAACAAAGAGTCGAGCATATTTACCGACCGTGGTGTGTGTTCGTCACATTCAAGTACTCAAACAACCGCAATTGTGTGTGCGCCGAGAGTTGTGGCATGTAATGGAATAACCGTAATAACCGTAAAATGTAAAATTGTCTCATTTGTTGAAGCGCTTGTGTATAAAATGGCATTTAGGTGGCTGTATTAAAACTAAATCGGTTTTATGCAACTCACAAGTACACATGCATACATACATACATACATATATAAATAAAATATATATAACTGTAAACAAATTACTTACGCCCAATTTAATAACGCTCGTCACTATGGCCGCATTCCAACTATTCTCAATGCGTAGCAACTCCTGACGCGTCTCGACGCTCAGATAGCGCGGCTCATGTCCGGAACTCTGCAGCAGAAAGCAATGCTGACGACTATCCACCGTTTCCGATTCTTTCACAACACGAAACATCGTCTGATAGACCTTGTAAGCCACCAGCGCCTTCGACAAACCGGCGACATTTAACTGTAAATGGTAGAAGAGAATAAAACGGTAAAGAAATTTGTGTTAGAACAATTATTTAGTATGAAAGGAAATAAAGCGACTCAACACAGAATGTCAGAAAGTAAGAAATCAGTGCATTCAACTAATAAATTAGCAGCGGCGCATTAAAATAAATTGGGAGGGACAGGCAACAATGCGAATTATTGCCGAGGCACAGCAATTCATTTGCCCACAAGTAATTTACTTTGCGCCTAAAAGCATATCTAATTTTCTTTTATTTTATTTCATCTCTTCTTCTTGAAAATGTACCGGAAAGTCCGCAGCGTTAAGACCAGAAAAAAGGAAATTGCATTTTGGAATTGATTGAAATGGCGGCCGCGCTTAATTTGGCGCAAACAATTGGCCAAAATTAAAGTGGTGAACTAAACGAGTCCCTGCTTAGTGAAGCCGGTAAATGATCGCTTTCGGGAGCTTTGCTGCTTTCATAATCTCTGCTGACCGTTGAAATCATTATTTCTTTTGCGTTTTCCTGCTTTATTAGTGTGAAAAGTTTCAAGCATTTATATATTTAATTGCGTCGATTGCGTCTGTGTTTATTTTATTTATTTTATTGCTGCTGTTGGTTTAATATTGCAGAGATTTGAGGTAAAATATATCTGAAAGCTCGTACAGTAGAACAGGGATGCTCAAATTTGATTTAGAAAGGAATGAAAAATGGATTTAACCCTTAAATGCGTGTTTTAGTTAAAAGCTATTTCAAATAAAAGAATATTATTTGAAAGCTTGCGAGCTTGAAAGCTTTTGGATATTTAATTTAAGTTCGAAGAAGTTTTGTTTGTTATTTTAATCTAAATCTTTGGTGAAGTCAAAGCTTATTTGAAGATGCAATTCATGAAATTAAGTTCAATGAAAGCTATCAGGTAATTTTTCTTGCTCCGTACCCTCAAAAGCTTTTCTAAAACCATTTAGAGCTTTCGATTATTTTCCTAAAAGTTTTTTTGTTGTGTAGGCAGGAATCTCTAATGCAATTTCTACTTTAAAATATTTGTTCGCTTCCTTAAAATTAAATCTTAATTACAACAAAAACTCAATATTGCTAACGAAATGCGTTTTTCAATTTTTTAAAAATATGTCTTCAAAAATCAAAATGGTATTCTCTTCTCCAAATTGAGAAAATTGTATTCCTCTAAAGAAAAGTTAGCTCAAATTGGCGATTATCCAATTTATTGTTTGTATTTTGCCTCTATAATATTAAATTTTTTTAATGTATTAAGCTTTCTAGGCGTTTATTTAGAGCTTTTTTGATATTCTTAAGGGGCACACCTAGTGTAAAATTAAAAAAAAAAAAAGATTTCTTTTCATATTTCGTTAGATTACATAGATAGATATCTCAAATAGTTTTTGAGTTATAGCAATTTAAAGTGCAGCCGCTCGGTAACAGTGAAAACGATCATTTTATCTTTAAACGTGTTTTTCTCGAAACAGAATTTGCTGCAGTGATTACTCAAAAACAAATGATCCGATCACTATCGAATTTTTTTACATGTTCCATGTATAGTTCTCCGTACAATGACCTATCGATTTTTGATCTGATCAAAAAATCGAATTTTGGCAGGCCAAAACGACCAAAATTTTGGGTAAAATTCGACAATTTTTTAAAAACGCCGCCATATTGTCAATTTTTGTTTTTTTTTATCGTAGGTCATTGTACATACAATATTATCTAGTTTAACGAGATTTTTTGTTTTAGATTTCATCCACGGGGAAGGCCAGAATCACTGCAGCAGTGAAGCCGCTGGAGATCGACTATAACTTAAAAAATATTTAATTTTTTTCTTCAAAAATTTCACTGTATATTCTTGAAATATGTATAAATATATTCTTAAAATTTTGAAATAATTTATAAAGTATTCTTTTTAATAAAAATTCCCAAAAATCATTTATTTTTTAGGCCATTACACTATGTGTGCCCCTTAACACATATATATATAAATTTTAAACAAAAAAAAAAGATTGTCATATATATACATGTGAACAACTTAAAGGCGCTGAAAGTTCGATTAAAGCTCAGGATGGGTGGAATATTACAGACCTATCGTCACACTTAGATTTATAATCATTTTATAATATTTATGAAGCTTTCAGAACATGTCTTAAGAGCTTTTTCGACATTCTCTTCTTTTAAGCTATTTTACGCTTTTATCATATTTGCAATACACACAAATCGTACCAGAAATTATTCTCTCATATTCACATTTTAATATTATATATTTTGAACTTTCCACATTACCGAAATGTCCCACTGTGCAACATAACGCAGCAATTTCGTAGCATCAACATTTCCGTTAGCCTTGAATCAACAACATTGGCAACTGCATGGCCGCAGCATAAAATACGATTTTTATCTGCATAGTATGAGTGAGTGCTCGGAGAAAATTTCTGTGTTAACAAAAAATTCCGAGAAGCATAATTTTTTGCTATCTCAAACCGCACACACACAAATGCAACACTGTGTACAGGATGTGCTAAAAGGAAATGCGATTTTCAATTTTAACTTATTTTTATGCACTTCTTTGTGGTTTTGTAGTTTTTTGCAGCTTTATTATATACAAATTTATTCATTTTATATATTTCCTGCTTGATAGTCGAGTACAGTGAGTATAAAATTTGCTTACACACCCATACACACCCACAGATGTATTCATATTTTTATTTAGCTATGCCTGTCTTTGCAATCACTGCTTATTTGCCTGCGCTGACGCTGACGTTTTTTTCCATTTCCATTGCAATTGCTCGTTCCAACTCGAGTTGTGGTGAGTTAGTTGGCGTCTGTTGGCTGCCGGTTTGTTTGTATGTATGTCAGTATGAGTTGTTGCTAATATATATTTTTTCGCTTTGAGCATTTTATAAACAAGCTCATTTCGTTGCTCTAAGCCAAGGAGCTTGCATATGTGCCATATACACTTATGTATGTCCGTAGTCACATGTGACGCTCATACATTTGCAAGTCCACGTGGCGTATACGTGACATATGTCAGTGCAGTAATCTTGTTGTCGGCTTTGTGTGCTGGACGTGCGTAGTAAAAATTTTTACTTTATTGCAATTCTATGTTACTTTGCTGCATTATTGCATTAAAGCTTGAAAGTGTCAGTAATAATGGGAAAGGTTATGTGTAAGTATGTAAGTATGTAAGTATATTTGGTTGAAGTAGTTGTTGGAATTTGTGACTTGCCTTGGAGTCACTTTTGAATATTCAGAATATGAATCATGGCTTAAAGGTTAATTGCACTGAAGGCATTTCTTATTCAGTAAATAGAAAAAATAAATAAAAATAATAATAAAGGATAAGGCGGACTGCAAGGTTGTGAAGTGGTACGTAAATACTAGCAAATATACCATAATATACGTTGGATTGAATTTGTAGTAAGTTTTGTATTACTACATTATGACCTCTTTTCCGTGGAATACGTCAGTGTTATATATATAAATTTCCTTTCAAATGAGACCATGATCATTCAAATAGGTTCAGATTTACCGGAGGTATGGCGATTCAAAGTGTTGTTGTGGGTGCTCCATACTAATCCACACTGCTCTGCTCGGTTGGGCAACACAGCATAGCAGTGACTTTTGCAAAGTTTCAAATCGTGGATGTGTACCAGGCGATCATAAATGCACAGCACGTGGATGGTATATGTAGATATGTATGCTAGCAGAAATATTTGTAAGTACGTATGGAAGTGGAAAGGTATACTTATGGAAATGATCATGGATGATGTGATATCACCGGCACCGGAAATTTCCTCAACACCAACGCAAACCGGATATCGATCAAAGGAAACGGAAGTACCACAAAAGAAGCAGACTTGAGACTACCGGAAGTACTCCAAGAGAAAACAGTTTTCTTAATTACTGACGCTGGCATTTTCCATAGCTTTTGAACTTCAGATTCCTCCTAATGAAGATTACTTTCAGGGTGGACTTTCACTTCCGTCACTTCGGCTTCCGTTCATATTCAACATCCGCTTCCTGTATACCTTGATCAACATCCGGTTTAAGTTGCTTTATATCCGTCGCATCCGTTCCCGAATTTTCCCTTTCTTTCCTTCCGTGTTTAGTATAAATATTTGTTCGAAGATTTCAAAACTGATCTGCCAATGGTTTTCAAATTTAGACACAATAATAGCTATTACAAAAATAAATCTTAAATTTGGATACTTTGTATAGTAATAACATAGAATACTGATATTGTTATACTCTCGCAACAAATGTTGCTAAAGATAGTATTATAGTTTTGTTCAAATAACGTTTGTTTGTAACACCCAAAACTATACGAGTTAGATATAGAGTCATATATACCAAAGTGATCAGGGTGAAGAGTGGAGTTCAAATCCGAATGTCTGTCTGTCCGTCCGTCCGTCCGTCTGTGCAAGCTGTAAATTGAGTAAAAATTAAGATATCTTGATGAAACTTGGAAGACGTATTTCTTGGCACCATAGGAAGGTTGCTTTCGAAAATGAGCAAAATCGGACCACTGCCACGCCCACAAA
Organism: Zeugodacus cucurbitae; assembly: GCF_028554725.1. Taxonomy (NCBI): domain Eukaryota; kingdom Metazoa; phylum Arthropoda; class Insecta; order Diptera; family Tephritidae; genus Zeugodacus; species Zeugodacus cucurbitae. Next base: position 54,401,315 of record NC_071671.1, read on the forward strand.
ATGGCGAAAACCGAAAACACATAAAGTGCCATAACTAAGCCATAAATAAAGCTATGGAAATAAAATTTGGTATGAAGGATCGCACTATGAAGGGGCATATGTGGATGTAATTTCTTTGAGGAAGTGGGCGTGGCCCCGCCCCCAAATAGGTTTTTTGTACATATCTCGCAAACCAATAGAGCTATATAAACCAAACTTTCTGCAGTTGTTTTTTTAGCCACTTCCTAATACAGTCCAAAAATGAAAGAAATCGGATCATAACCACGCCCACCCCTTATACAAAAGTTAGGTTGAAAATTACTAAAAGTGGGTTAACTCACTAACGAAAAACGTCAGAAACACAAAATTTCACATAAGAAATGGCAGATGGAAGCTGCAGTCACATTTTTTTACAAAATGGAAAATGGGCGTGGCGTCGCCCACTTATGGGTCAAAAACCATATCTCAGGAACTACTCGACCGATTTCAATGAAACTTGGTTTGTAATATTTTGCTCGCATCCCAATGATATGTTGTGAAAATAGGCCAAATCGCTTCACAACCACGCCTACTTCCTATATACTAGAACTTTGAAGACAATCTGAATCGTTTGCTTTACAATATATAAAGTAAGCACTAGTGAAAATATCGATGCAGAACTTTGCACAAATACTAAGTTTATAGTGTGGCAGCCCCATTCTAAAAATCACCGAAATCGGACCATAGGTTTTTAAGGCCCCATATATCGAACATGACGACCTCGGTGCTTCTAACCTAATATTATGGTTTTCAACTTTCAATGGACTTTATACAAAATATATGACGAATATGTGGGTCAAATTGTGTATTATATAATATAAATAAAGTTAAATAAATAAATTGCGAGAGTATCAAATGTTCGGTTACACCCGAACTTAGCCATTCCTTACTTGTTTTGTTTTTATTTTGGTTCAAAGCTGAAATAGCTAGGATAAAAAAACTCAGAAGTTTTAACTCAGAATCGATCGAGTCGTTAGTTGGCACTTAACGGAGTATCTCTTGGGAGCACAAAGGGGCTAGTGATGGCTTATGTGATGTGGCTTACGGTCAGGCGCTCTTTACCCACTCTTTAAACCAGCCAACCACTTTTATAACTTTATTTTAACAAAATCTGCATACAATCCAATCTTTTTATACTTATATATATATTTTATATTAACGAAACTATAATACGCTTATGGTTAACATTGTTGCCTTTGGTTATAACAAACTAGCCTGATTTACACCCAACAAAAAATCCTTTTATAAGTTTTAAATGAAATGTCAAAACTTTTGTCTAAAATATTATATGCCAGTATATATGTAAATATGTATGTGTGAGTATGACATCCTCAAATAAACTAATTTGTGTTAAATATTATATTATTATTTTTACCACACAACCAACAGCTGCTATACAATTTCTCTGGAATGTTTCGAGAATAAATGCCTGCAGTTGAAGGTTGCCGAAATTGTGTTTGTATGAATTTGTAATTTTCAGCATAATTTTCCACCGCACGTTCATAGCTTGGCTTACGAGAAAAGGTAAATTTGGTAAATACTTAATTTCAACCATTTAGCACTTTATTAGACACAAATCCAAAGCATTTAGAGAGGCAAAAACATGTTAGAAATGGAGATAAGGGAGCGAAGAAAAGTCAAAATCAACGATTTGCATTTTAAATCCAAATTGATTGATAGTATAATAACTTACACACGCCGTGCATTGTAAAAGACACGGCCTCGATTGCTTAAAGCGACAGGCTAAACTTGATTATAACATAATACATTGACACATTCACTATCATATATATATGTACATATATACTTATATGCGAAAAATCCAAAAAAAACATCATTGATTTTCCAACATTCGCAATCCAGGCCATCATGTTGGAGGGCAGCTGTAATTTCTTGTGAAATAAATGTCCCCAATTGGCGAACAATAGGCCGTGTTGTCAATACTTGTTTGCCGCAGGCGCTGCAAAGCAATCACTAATGCGAGAAAAATGTGTATTGACAGCAATGAAAAAGATGCTTTCGTTGAATTTCGTTAGTAGATTACAATGGGACGAAATGACAGACAGCCCGCCACGGGTGATAGCGGCGCGACATGAACGCGACAAGCTTGTAATCTTCGCAAAGTGGTTGAATGATACGGTAAGAATATGGAATGAAAAATAAGGCAAGGCTATTAAGTATAGACCGAAATACAAGTAAAACTGTCTGTCAGTTGAAATGCGACATGATGTGAAAAGTTTTGACAGTGGACATAAGCGAACGTATGTATATATGGTATAATACTCGGTGTTAGGCTGCACAGGGTTGTCGGTATGTAATAAAACAATTTTGGAAGATTTCTTTTGAAAGTTGTCCAGTTGGAAGGACAATTGTTTATTCTGACGAATACAAATTTATCATAATCATAATTTTTATGAGTCATAAGTTTAAAGTTTTTGTTTTCTTAATTTTCGATATGGAAAGATGTCCATTTTTTCAGAATTTTTTTGAAATAAACCCTAATAAAAATTCATCTACAAATATTTTAAATTTTTAAATACACTGGAAAAAATATTCCCACCTAAACTACTAGAGCTATATAAACCAAACTCTCAGAAGTCGTTTTTTTAAGGCACTCCCTTATACAATCCAAAAATGTGGGAAATCGGATTATCACCACGCCTACCTCCCATACAAAGGTTATGTTGAAAACTACTAAAAATGTTTTAATTCAGTAAGGAAAAACACCAGAAACCTTAAATTTCATCATAAAGAAGGTACAGAAGGGCTGCATTCAAATTGGTATGCAAAATTTTACCATGATAAAAACCATAACTCAGAAACTACTTGACCAATTTGAGTGAAATTTGGTTTGTACTATTTTCCTTGGATCCCAATGATATGTTATTAATATAGGCCAAATCGCTTCACAATCACACCTATAATACAATATATACAGTAAGCACTAGTGAAGATATCGGAATAGAAGTTTGCATAAATACGGTATTTATAGTGAGGCACCCCCTTTCTAAAAGTCGTCGAAATCGGACCATAGGTTTTGAAGGCCCCATATATCGAACATGAGGACCTCAGTGCTTCTAATATTTTTTTCCGAAAATATAGCAAAGTCTCTCAGATAGAAAAATGTAGGTAATATTTTTCTTCTAATAATATGTCTCCGTGCCAAAAATGTGTGAATTCGGGTCATAACTTCATTTAGCTCCCATATAACTAATATTAGGGGTTTTCAAACTTTCAAGGACTTTATACTATATATATGTGATCCAAGTTGTATGTTATACTAATAAAATTAAATAAAAAAATTGCGAGAGTATAAAATGTTTGGTCACAACCGAATTTAGCCCTCCCTTATTTAATTTTATTTATTTATTATAATTTAAATTCACCAACTAGCATAAGAAAAGTTTTTAGAATAGAGGTCGCTTCACAGCCGAAAATTACTGCTATGAAAGTTTCAATTTTAAACCATAAGACTTTCAGAGTCGGATTATTTTTTGTAAAACCTACGATTTATTAAATTAAAGAGTAAATAGTGTAAAAAGATGCTCGGTTCCTGATTTTAAGGTATGACATTATTAGATTATTTTAAGTGCTATTGGAAAGAACATTTTGATTTTTGAAAGTCAAGTTGCGCCATTGGAATTGGTTTGCGTTTTATTTTTTGTATGAAGTATTGTTTAGGATAGATGGATGATTATATACTATTTTAAGCGATTCAAGATTTAACACAAATATCGTGGAAGCGATACGGAGTCTGAAACAATCATCAAGTCTTTGAAGTAGAGAATGGTAGCCTGCAGAAATATGAAATCGTATACCGTAAATGATTGGAATATTTTTTCTTTGCAAGAGTCAATAATATGAATTTTGGAAGCTTTATTTTGTGAAGTAAAAAAAATAACCGCCATATGAACCACCCTTTATGCAAAGACCAGCAAAATGCCATAAGTTTGCGAAGACAGATGTTAAATATACGCTTTTAACCCCACTGCGGTAAATCCATGAAGAATCAATAGCTCGCAGGTGACAGTCGGTACACATGTACAAACAAGTACGAATACCACCAATTTAATGCCGACAAAGGCCATGACGTTGACATACACACAGAAATTTATATATTCAGGCATAAACAAGTAAAACGTGCATGTTTGGTGTTGATATTACTGGCGCGTCGGAGGCCATTCACCGATATGCAAATATGCACAGTTCATGACATGCAGCTGTGCGAAATGCTGCCAAAACATTGGAACACCAAAAAAGGTACACATATGTGAGTCAAAATATATTTGAATGTGTATGTGAGCCAGACAAAAAGTGTGCGTGCGTGTCCACACCGAGTGGTAGATGGTTGGGGTATGCAAAAAAAAATTGCATACACACGCATATATGTAAATAAAGGCAAAACCGCAAAGCAAATCAAAAATAAGGCAAAACACACACATGCATATATATGTACTATACATACATACATATGCACATAGATATATACATTGTTGAGAATTTAATTGAAAACAAAGCAAATTTTTTTTGCAAAATAAATTCGATCGATTTTTCGAAAAATTGCTGTTGTTGTTGCTGAGTGTGTATGTGTGTTTGATATGTGTGGCGTGAACAAATATTTGCGTGTACACACTTTGTTGCAAATAATTTAAGCAAACACGTTATTTTAAACACACGTGTAAAGCAAAGTGTGTGTGTGTTTGTGTGTAACGGTGAATAAAGTGTGTAGTGTGACTAATAACTAAAATCTGCTGATGCGATAAATTTAAATTAAGCGGGTTGACAAAGTAATATCAATTGGTTTTAAATTAATGCTTCCGTTGAGTTCCGGTTTCTTTAAGTGTTTGTAGTGTTTTTTTTCTTGGAAAAGTGCAAACAAAGCTAAAATTTACATCTTCGATAGATATTCAGTCTACTTTATGTTATATTTTCGTATATTAGAATTTTAGCAGCGATAATGTGATCCATGAAAGTATTCGCCTTAAATTGGTCTTATTGCTTAGGCTCAGAGGAAGTAATCCAATAATGTACGAAATACAATTTCATTGGTATATTTCTTCCTCCCTATAGGTATATACCTAAAATGCCTTCGGTGTAATCCATTATTTTCTTCAAGATCTTGTTGATGGTTTCAGGAAAATAGCAATTGTGTACTTCACATTATTATGACGACTTAAAACGTTGTATTTTGAAAAATATTATTTATCCATATAATTATACAACAATAAATTTTTTTACAAAGGTTTTATGGAAGCGAAAATCTTAAAATGGCTGAATGATTTTGAATTTTAGGGAAATTTAAACAAGTGTTTAAAGAATGCCACGAAGAGGCATGATTGCTGTCCACTGAGTAGCATATATTATTATTATAAATGTGACTCTTCATTATCATCTACATATATAATTTACGACATAACACAACAACCACCACCATATGGTTCACCTGAGTTTATGTTTGGTCCACATATTCATTTCTTGAAATAAAATATTTGAAACAGTTAATAGTGATGTAATGATAGAAATATTGCCTGATTTAGTTCATGAACTATTATATTTTCTCCTATATTTAATATATCCAATAGATGACACTGAGCTTGACATATCTTTCAAGTACTTTTTTCTATAGCATTACGTAAATCTGGTAGATTTTCCGAATATGAATTATAGAAATGTACAAAACTCTATAGTAAATAAACGGAATAGGGCTTGTGTCAAATAGAGCAAACACCACCAAATCTGGCTACCAAACTCTACAGATATGGCTATTTTCGATTGCTGTATTAGGGTGATTTGAAAAATAAAGTATACGTCTTTACTCCTTGGATCCTTGGATCAGTAAAATGCATTCAGTAGGGTTAATTTTGATATAATAAAGAGAAAAAATAAAGATTTTAAATACGAGTATGAAATATAAAATAATAAATGTACCTTTTTTCATGAAACTTATTTTCATAAAAAAGTGTGGTACTCAGGGCATGAACCTTAAAAAAAGTGGAGAAAATCAAATCCAATTTTCGCTGTTTTAAATATAGTTGAATAATTTGCTGCATTATTAAAAGAATCTTAGACTAATCCAACAGAAATGCTTCACATATTTTCGAGATTAGCACAAATCACCGGCTATTAAAATAATGAATGAAATATATTTATATATATGGGATATTTGATTGTAATTACTTACATTAGTTCATTTTATTTTTGGTGGAAAAACGAATTACAAAAACAAGTAAGGAAGGGCTAAGTTCGGATGTAACTGAACATTTTATACTCTCTCAATTTAATGAGAAAATTTTATTAAGATAACACACAAATTGGCCCATATATTCGGCATAAAGTCCAATAAAATAACGAAAATTAACATATATTGTATATAAAGGCTGAAGTAATTCCTGAACTGATTTCACTCATTTTCAACATCGAGGTATACTATTATCAAGACTAAACGATCACTTAATTTTGCTAAGATAGCTCACATATTAACCGACAAATGCGGTATAAATCCCACTGAATTTTTAAAAAAGCTATAATTATGTAGATATATGGGAGCTAGTGGAAGATGAGCCAATTTTAATAATTTTTAGTACAGATTCTCACAATTAAAAGAAAAATATTTCCGGTGAATTACATTAAAATGTCTGAGAGATTTAACGATATTTTCGGTGAAAAATTACCCTTAGGCACTGAGTTCTTCATGTTCGATATCAGGGATCTTGAAAAGTTATAGTTCGATCTCGACCTTTTTGTCACAGCTCAAATACAGTATTTGTGTAAAGTTTTATTTCGCTATCATCATTTGTCCCTAATGTACATATGTATTATAAAGGGAGGGAATCAGATGGATTTCAAAATTGAGTTATATAGGAAGTAGGCGTGGTTGTAAATTTCGCTCATATTCCGACCGTATCATCACGATGTTAATAAAATATTATATACCGAATTTTCATCAAATCGTTCGAGTAGTACCTGAGATATGGTTTTTGACCCATAAGTGGGCGACACCACATCCATTTAATTTTTTTTAATCTGAGTGCAGCTTCCTTCTGCCATTTCCTCTGTAAAATGTAGTGTTTCTGATGTTTTCCGTTAGTGAGTTAATGTACTTTTAGTAATTTTCAACATAAACTTTGTATGGGAGGTGGGGGAGGTTATTATCCGATTTCATCTTTTTGGTGTATATAACCTTATATCTAACTCATTTAGTTGTATGGCTTACAAACAACCGTTATGTAAACAAAATTATTATTATTAACTCGCTTAGCAACTTTGTTGCGAGAGTATAAAAACATGTATGTCGCTCTGAAGTACAACTTCTTTCATTGGCATTAACTATATGGGAAGATGACTGCATATTTTATTTTTTAAATTTATCTTACATTTCAAATAGTTATCCACATCATTTCTTATTATTTATCAATATTACAATCTTACTCACATGAAATAAATTTTATTTGCCCTATATATAATTTTACACCCTCTCCAACTTATAGCTTTAATATGCAAATACTAATTTCCAACTTTAAATTAGCAATTGTTAGCTCACTGAGTACATTATAGTATATTATATCCCCATCTAAAGCAAAAAAAAAAGAGTTTGAGAGAGAGAATACAAACTGCATACTTTGAATAGTTAGCGTCGCATGCCACTTTGCTAAGTGTGTGCCATGCATAACTGCCTGCACTGCCTGCATGCTGTTAAGAGTATGCAAGCGCATGCACAAACTTGTAAATAAAGCGAAAACAGAGAATTATATAAATTAAAAATTTGTTGACGAGTTCGGTGTGCGCTTTTAATGAGCAACATTTGCAAGTGGTTATACGCGGCGTATGAGTGATCTGTGTGTGTTGATGTTGACTTAACAGCCTTGTAGCGCATTAGTGTGTTTATAGTATAATATATAGTAGTGTATGTTTATAGTATAATATATAGTTGAATGCATATGTTTTTAAATTTATATGCACAATATGCATGAGCAACCGCATTCGCATTCGCATTCATTAATTAATGTACGCATGCGTTTGTGTGTTTAAGTTGTGAAATGCCAAAATACTATGTATATGTGTATATGTAAGAATGCATATCTGTGTGTGTTTGAGTTCAATTGCTCTATATAAATGCAGTGCTGCATTTCGTTAGCGGTTATGCATTACTTTGTCCCAATTTTGTGCGCAAAATGTTTGAAATTCCAGTTATGAATGAATGTGAAAAGCATTTGGGTCAATAAATGAAATAAAATTTTCCATATATGTATACATATAGCGTATATATGTATAAACAGTCAATATGCCTGCCAGACTAATATTTATGCATGGATATACACATTTTTTCATTTATTAACTCTACCATCATTGCTATTTTAGCTATTCGAAGCTTTTGTTGTCAATAATAAACTATAATTAAATTGCGTATTTTATGCATAAAATTGTTAGTCGGCCACTTCATCTTGATAAAAATAGAATTTCATAGCAATTTTCGCAACAATTACATTTATAACGATATTAAAAAAATTAAACTTCTTTCAAATAAAGGCTGCATGCATGACTCGCTTGTAAAATTAAGCGGAAGCGGAAATATGAAAACTCAAAACTAAAAAAAAAAAACAACGACGAAGGCTTGCTTACTAAAGCGCATAAAATTGGAAGTTAACAAATACACCGGAAGGCAGAGTGCTTGCGGCGAGTGGACACACTAGCTACACTACATGCTTGTATATACATATATATGTACATATATATAAAAATAAAAAAAATAAAATTTTCAGGACGAAATTTACATTTTATGCAGCTTTTATCAATTTTGTTGCACAACAACAAGAACATATCTTTTTTCACTTTTTCCATTTTTTTTCAGTCAACCAACCATTTGGTGCAAAACTCTAGCTGGTGGCATATAAAAAAAATCCGATTTGTTGCTTTGCTGCCGTGGACACGTAAATTGTACGGCGCGAAAATGCACTGCCTGTCATATTTGGTATTTGGAATTCACTTCCTGTTTCGTATGCTCCGGCTCGCGCGCGCATTGCAAACTGTATCAGCAATATGCGGATTTATATTCGCTACTTTTTGTTATTTTTATTGCAAGTGGCAGCGAATATGTGTGCAAACTCAATATTCGTGAATATTGTGTCATTTTATATTGATGCAGTTTGGTGTGTATATACATAGATGTATCGCGGCGCTCATAGATGCCGTCAATCAATATCCATATTTTTTCTATCAGTCCAATACTATTTTTTGTAAAAATATTGGAGTTTAAGCTGTATTTAATAACCATTTCATGTGAGTGAGTCTGCTAAATGTTAAATGCTAAAAGTTTAGATTTTTGTTGGAATACCGATGATATTTTTCAAATAGACCACTAAATTTACTCTATGTTATAGTTCGTTGCTTAAAAAAAAAAATAAAAAATAGAGAGTTGCCACCTGTTTGAAATTTTCAAATAAAAAAATATTTATCTTTTAAAATTTAAATTAAAACAAGTAAGGACGGGCTAAGTTCGGTTGTGACCGAACATTTTATACTCTCGCAATTTATTTATTTAATATTATATAATGACAATTTGACCCACATATTCGTCATATATATAGTATAAAGTCCATTGAAAGTTAGAACCCGATTTTTAGACAGGGGCTGCTATACTATTAATGCAGTATATATGCAAAGTTCTGTTCCGATATCTTCACTAGTGCTTACTTTATATATTGTAAAGTTAACGATTTAGATCGACTTCAAAGTTCTGGTATATAGGAAGTAGGCGTGGTTGTGAACCGATTTGGCCTATTTTCACAACATATCATTGGGATGCGAGCAAAATATTACAAACCAAATTTCATTGATATTGGTCGAGTAGTTTCGGAGATATGGTTTTTGACCCATAAGTGAGCGGAGCCACACCCACTTATAATTTTTTATACCAATTTTGTTGGAGCCCTTTATAATGAAATTTAAGTTTTCTGGTGTTTTCGCTTACTGAATTAAAGCATTTTTAGTCGTTTTCAACATAAACTTTGTATGGGAGGTGGGCGTGGCTATAAGCCGATATCCTCCATTTTTGGACTATATATAAAAAATTATATCCAGATATGCCCCTTCCTATAATAATCCTTTATATCAAACTTTATTCCCATAGCTTATGTGGAAGTTTCATTAAGATATCTTCATTTTGACTCAAGTTACAGCTTGCATAGACGGACGGACGGACAGAAAGACATCCGGATTTGAACTCCACTCTTCACCCTGATCACTTTGGTATATATAACCCTATATCTAACTCGTTTAGGTTTGGGTGTTACAAACAACCGTTATGTGGACAAAACTATAATACTCTCTTTAGCAACTTTGTTGGGAGAGTATACAAAAATTAATGTAGCTAATAGCTTTTTAACACAGAAGCTAATTGATCAATTAACTGGCCTCTGCTCGATTAAAACACTTATTAAGATCGACAAAATAAAAATCTACATTAACTTTTAGTTTAATTTTAATCGACTTGAAAATAAAATGCAACTCTGCGACAAAGACCGTATTTGTAATTATATAAACGTGCTTTGTCTGCGATTGGTTGAATTTTTTGATAAATAAAAGCTACGGTAGATGTCGTTGCTAAAGATATCAACGAGCTGATGAAACTTACCAACTTCTTATGAAAAGCAAAAACAAAATGGTATAACAGCTGAACGGTTAGCGAGTAGCCGGCAGTATAAAAGGCAAAAAAGGGTTTCTCAATAAAAAAGTTAATTGATCAATTAATTTGACTGTCTAAAAACGACAGACTCTTCAGGATTACCGTTGAGAATATTTTCTAAAAGGGTTGCCAGATGTTTGAAGTGTTTTACAAAAATTAATTATTTATGTAAATAAAAAATTACAGTATTATTTTTGAGAAGTTGTATATCTTAACTTAAAAAATTCAATATTTTCCTTAAGTTCAGAAATAATTTCTTGAAAACAGTTTTTTGATTTGTATAGTTGAATGCTACCAGTTCAAATGAATGGGATATATATGATTATTAATTTCATTTTATATATCAAAATTATTAAGATTATTATTGAAAAGAAAATTGAATTAAACATTTGTCTTACTTACCGGTGGTGTTTCAAAGAGCATCACTTCAGTGCCTTTTAATACTAGAAAACGTGGTTTGTAACTTTGCCAGGAGATATTGTTGTTAATAACACCCTCATTCACCCAGCCCATATACTCGATGCGTTCGCCAACGGCAAAATTGCGATTATAAAGCTTCATCTGTAGCGAAATTTCAGGGAAAGAAAGTAGAAAATGTTAAAAGATTATACATTAAAATTTTGTTAATAATTTAGCATTCATTAATTTCTGAATAATTAATAATTCGAAAACAGTCGTGGTTTAGAAAAAATCACTGTAGCTGAGTCCATAAGATATAGCGGTTTTCAGTGGATCCATGTTTGGAGTCGAAGTTCGAAAAAATTACTTTTAAAAAAAAATATTATTAATTCCAAGATATAGCTACTAAAGAATTCATAATATGGATATAGTCACATCTCTTTTTTCTTTCTTTTTCGTTAAGCTAATATGAGAGATGTATTTTTCGATATCATTTATTTTTTATTTTTTTCGAAGATCAAACTTTGACCCTTCATAGCGTTTGTCATATAAGTTTGACCGAAAAGTTGTAAACACCATTGAATTAAGAGGAAAATATCCAGTCACTATATCCTGTAATTAATAATAATTATTTTAAAAAAGCCTTCTTTCGAACTTCGAACTTGAAAATCAGAGAATGCACTTTGTTTTACTTATGTCTTAATCTCCTGGAAACAATTAGTTTGGTGCAATACCTAGAGAAAAATTTTGTGGTATAGTGTTGTAAATATATTCTCTATGGTAATATTATATTCCCTCAAAAATTAAAAGAAAAATTCTTCGAGAAGTATGCAAAATACATAATGGAAATACAATTCATTATATATCAGATTTTGGAAGAATTTTACACCGATTAAGAATTCACTCGATACTATATATATTATTGATGAAGTATAACATATATAATGGTTTTTAGTTCACAAATTGACCTCCTGAGCTAAATTATCCCTCTAAAATAACACCTACATAATATATTTTATTGCAATATCCACTATACTACAACAAATTTTATTCATGTATGCCTCTTTACATATATTCACTCTCAAAAGACCACGTGTCTTTGTAACTCTCAACAAAAAGCAATTAAAGCGTTGATTTACAAACAGCCATTGCTTTGGTAAGCCAGATATTTGCTCCATTATTTATGACCAATTTTTCAGTTCTTCCTTCCACACTCATTCGATATGTGGTTTTCATTGCGGCAATGCGCTATCTCACCAACTTTTTGCTTTGTTTCACAACTCTGTTTGTAGCTTTGCCCAGCTTTTTTGTTATTGTTGCAGTGCAATGGTATGGAAAAATTGTGGGCTTGTGATTGTCCTCCTGTCTAGTAGTGCGCATATGTGTTGTTGGCATTGAATTGGTGCATTTCCGGTACTTCCGTTTGCGACCGATTGGCCGCTCAGCCACTCAGCAGGGTTGCAATTTGTTTTTAACATCAAAGTACTAACTATTGATCGCGGAAAAATATTTATTTATTTCCTTTTTGCTTTCGAAAATTGATTAATTAATTTTGTGTTTGCAATTTTTTATGGAAATCGGATCTGTAATGATAAAGAATGGCTTGGAATTTTTATATAGGGTAGTCCATATACTTGTTTTGTTTAAACTCATGCTATTTTCACAGGAACAGTTTTTTGTATAGAATGAATTGAATGGCTCTTTTAATTTTTCTCTGATATTGAAGATCTGGTATGTAGTCTTGGACGTTTGTGTTCCCACGAAAACAAGTCAGGTCAGGAACTATACGTTCAGTGGCAGGGTTGTTTTCAAAGGTTGTTTGTTCAGCAAGCAGCTGCGAGCGCTTGTTACTCGACTCTCTGGCACGCGATTGCGAAGCGAAGAGAATGACTTGCAAGACGATTTTCAGTTTCTGATTAAGATTCTCCATCACGGAGTCTTTTTGATACCCTCATCTGGGAACTATTTCCAAAAAGTTGAGATTCGAGCAATAAATATAGCCTATGTTACTCGGGATGAATGTAGCTTTCCAATGGTAAAAGAATTTTTGAAATCGGCATCGTAGTTTTTGAGTTTATTCATTACAAACATACATACAAATCTTTCCTCTTTATAATTGTAGTATAGATTATTCCACTCTTTGGAGTGGAGACGAATTCAACAAATCAGAGATCATAAAAATCGGTCGAGTGGGTCTTGAGTTATAGGTGTAACTAATCCTGCTTCTTTTTCGAATAAACCGTTATTACTTAAGTTTCATATTTATACTCTCGCAACATGTTGCACAGTGTATTATAGTTTTGTTTACATAACGGTTGTTTCTGTCACCAAGAAATAAAGAGTTAGATATGGGGTTATATACATATAAATGATCAGGTTGAGGAGTGGAGTTGAAATCCGGATGTCTGTCCGTCCGTCTGTCCGTGCAAGCGATAACTTGAGTAAAAATTAAGATATCTTAATGAAAATGGTCAAAAGCGGTCCACTGCCACGCCCACAAAATGGCGGAAACCGAAACCTATACGGTGTCATAACTAAGCCATAAATAAAGTTATGAAAATAAAATTTGGAACATAGGATCGCATCAGGGAGGGGCACATTAGGATGCAATTGTTTTGGGGAAGTGGGCGTGGCCCGCCTCCAAATAGATTTTTTGTACATATCTCGCAAACCAATAGAGCTATATAAACCAAACTTCCAGCAGTCGTTTTTTAGCCACTTCCTAATACAGACCAAAAATGAAAGAAATCGGATCATAACCACGCCCACCTCCCATATCAAAGTTGGTTGAAAATTACTAAAAGTGGGTTAAATCACTAACGAAAAACGTCAGAAACACTAAATTTCACATAATATATAGCATTGTAATAGTTTCCTTACATCCCAATGATATTTTTCGAAAATAGGCTAAATCGCTTCACAACCACGCCTACTTCCTATATACCAGAACTTTGAAGACGATCTGAATCCTTTACATTACAATATATAAAGCAAGCACTAGTGAGGATATAGGTGCAGAACTTTGCACAAATACTATGCTAATAGTGTGGCAGCCCCATTCTAAAAATCGCCGAAATCGGACCATAGGTTTTTAAGGCCCCATATATCGAACACGAGGACCTCGGTGCTTCTAACCCAATATTATGGTTTCCAACTTTCAAGTTTTTTTATAAAAAGAAACCGCCATATTAATCACCCTGTATATGTAAGTATGCTTGCAAATCCACTTTGCTGCACTTTATGCATATGGACACTTCTGTGGCAACCGTGTTGATTTATACCCTCATCAAAGGGACCACAAATGCGCGCAGGTGAAAGTTGATCCTTGCCGCATTGTATTCACGTGTCTCAACGCTCGTAGCACGGAAATTCATGGCATCGATGTATTCATGATGATTTTGTGATTTGTTTTTGCTTTTGCTTTTGCACTCAATGCTTTGCGTACAACTTTTAGCACATCGCTATTATTTATCCCTGTCATTATTTGAGTCGCTATCACACTCCAGAGATGCAGATTTCCACACAAACTTATATACCGTTAAGCTCCTTCACAATGTGTCTCCATAGCGTGTTATCCGTGTTTTCCGCTGGCACTTTGCAATCAACCGTTGTTGCTGCTGCTGGGAGCGTTCGCATAAATTTGCGCTTGTGTGTAACGCGAATCCTTTCGTCTCATTGTTGTTGGATTAAGTTGATTATACTTTGAAATAGTATTTGTACCGGGGGTACTAGTAAGGTAAGGTATATAGTCGGCATACTCGAGTGCAAGTGTGGACTTTGGTTCTTTCGGCTTTCAGCTTTTATGCTCTTGCAATTACGCTAATTAATTTGATGGCGCGCACAATGCGCTCGAGTTTGTTTGAGCGAAACTAGGTTGGCATTGCTGGCGAGTACATAGTCTAAGTGTGAAATTATGATAATTAAAGTTTTAGAACATCGTCAGCACATTGGGTCATTGGACTACTGAGCAAATGATGAACTATTGGATGTGTATATGAAATGGAATTCAAAGTCGTAACACCGGAAGTGTGATTTTTTTTAAATATCTCATTAACCACCTTGGTGACTTTTGAACTCCAACCTTTTAATTTTAAGGACTACTTTTTCGGGACTACTTGATGACTTTTGTAGTGAATTTGGTGACTATATGGGTCAATATAGCTTACCGGGAAGAATCGAGAAAAAATCTAGCCCATATTCTAATACTTTAAGTATTTTCCTAATCAGGGGAAATGCCACTAACAAACAACGAATTAACAAATATTTACCAAGATCTCTGGTTAAAAGTTGAAAAGCTTCTGGACTTAAAAAATGCATATTTTTCCATGTAGGTACTGTGGGCTTTTCTTTGAATATATGTATTTCAGTTCTAGTGAATTTTCGAACAGGCTTGATTTTTTGGAGCACTTTGCGTATTAGCTGTCAGATTTAAGGCTCGTATCTTATCTCGCATCTTATTGTAGAACGAAATAAAAGAGTGAATTGAAAAACTGTTTTGAAAATTTATGTGCAGTTTCAGAATACAAAATATTCAGTTACATTAATAACTTAATGTAATAATAATTTAACCATGGGATCATTATAACCTGAGGTCATTATTTAGTGGTTAAGGAGCCGTCAAAGGGTTAAACTGTTTAGATATTTGAGTTCCATACATTATGTAAAATTTATTATAAAAACAAAAAATATTCGAATCAATATAACCTGAAGTATTTGAGAGGAATGGGCGTAAGAGGGTTAAATTGATTTAACTTTTGAACTTTGAACTTATTTTTCATTTTTATACCCTGAACAGACAGGCTATATAAGTTTGTCACGATGTTTGTAACACCCAGAAGGAAGCGTCGGAGACCCTATAAAGTATATATATAAATGATCAGTATGTTGAGCTGAGTCGATTTAGCCATGTCCGTCTGTATATATACGAACTAGTCCTTCAGTTTTTAAGATATCGTTTTGAAATTTTGAAGATGTTATTTTCTCTTCAAGAAGCTGCTCATTTGTCGGAACTGCCGATATCGGACCACTATATCATATAGCTGCAATACAAACTGAACGATCGGAATCAAGGGCTTGTATGGAAAACTTCCGCATTTTACTACATATCTTCACGAAATTTGGTGTGAGTTACTGTTCATAGAAATAATTTAATCTCCAAAAAAATTGTCCAGATCGGTTCACTATAGCATGTAGCTGCCACACAAACTGAACGATCGGAATCAATGGCCTGTATGGAAAATTTTCTCATTTGACGTGGTATCTTCACAATAATATAAGAAGAAATTGTTCAGATCGGTTAACTATATAACCTTAATGTTTCTAGCAAACAACCCGGATAAAAAGAATTAGTAAAATGTTTTCTTCTTGTTTTACTTAATTTTTCTTACGTCTTTAGATTTGCTTAAACACATAGTTACTAAAATAAATGCACCTGTGAAGGGTATATTAGCTTCGGTACAGCCGAAGTTAACGTTTTTTCTTGTATTATTTACATTATGTAAAATTCATTACTGATCAAGAAAAACTTTGGATCATTATAACCCGAATTAAATATTGTTTCAATGTTAAAGGGGTTAGGTGGGTTTCAAAATCTGAAAAAATCGTTTTATATGTATTAGTACAATATGTTTAAAATATTCTCCAAAAATTTCAAATCGATTCGAGTAAAATTCTAAGAGATAGATCATTTTCCGCTCATCAAATATAATTTTAATCTCATAACTCAATTTTCACGTCGGTGGACATTATTTTTCGAAGTTATGTAATTTTGTAAAATTGGCACACATCTTAGAAATAATATTATCCAGGTATTGAACGAAGGATGTTTTTAATTTTGATTACAACACATTTTTTCAATAGATGAGACAATTTTTTGTTCAAACTTTGTCAAAAATTCAAATTATAATTAAAAAAAAAAATTGTCAAAATGCACTGGTTTTCAACCCTAACCCCTTAGGGAGACGTATTGTAAATAATATATTTTAAATTTATTTTAATAGACAACGCTAAAAATATCGATTTGAAAAATTGTTCGAGTAGCTAAAAATTATGGAGTACTTTTGCTATAATATAGTAGGACTAGTCTATTACAACAATTCTATTCTATTCTTTGAAAAATCTTAATACATATATAAGCATATACAATATATATAACTGATACTCACTTGTAAATGTGTCAATCCAACAACATTGTCGGTTATCAATTTAAGCCATTGACTGAGTATGGCCAAATCATCACAGTGTATTATGCCAGTCGAGGCGCCATTAAGGCCACGTACTTCAAACGCATTGGGGCGTAACTTATCGGTGCCATAGATATAGCGCGTTACGTAGGCCATCATCAGCGGCACTGCGACATAGAAATACATATACAGGATATGGAATATAAGCGTAGAGTAGGAATAGTAAATGGAAATGTCAAGTGCAGCAAAACGTAGAGCGCAGAAATGTTGCACAAAAGTAAGAAATTTGTGTATTTGTAGAGTTGAAAGAAATATGAGCAATGCGAAAAAAAAGTTAATTAAAAAACGTAATGCAAGCAAATTACGAAACGTAATTAAAGCGTACAAAAAATAAATAAGAGTAATTGTGAATCGCCGACGACTACCGACCAACCGACAACAACAAATTGCATTGCTTATATCACGCAGATAATTTAATGCGAGTGTGAGTGTGTTTTTACGTTTTTACGGTAGCCAACACGTGCTGTAACGGTAAAAACGTATGAACACACCTACGCACTTACACTTAACTAATTCACTCACGTATGCGAACATAATGAATACCACACAGTGTTGTTGGTATATAAATAATGCAAAGCAAATGTGCAAAAACAACAACAATAAAAACGAATTGCATGAAGATATATATACAGTAATATATACATATATAACAGTAAATACTTCCATTTGTATTCATACATACCAGCCACCACATCCACCCATTTCTTTTCCGGTTCCGAACAAATCGACATCGGGCGACTACAGCTGCGACTTATTGTACCGTTATTTACCGAGGACTTGTAGCCTTCGTCAGCCTTTAATTCCGCACATGTTGCATCATTGTCCGAATCGGGTGTCTCCTTGGCAACTGAAATGTGAGCAGCAACAACAACAATAACAATGAGCGTCAAATACAATACGATAATACCGTTAAAATGCAGTTATCAACATGT
Source organism: Zeugodacus cucurbitae (assembly GCF_028554725.1). Classification (NCBI taxonomy): domain Eukaryota; kingdom Metazoa; phylum Arthropoda; class Insecta; order Diptera; family Tephritidae; genus Zeugodacus; species Zeugodacus cucurbitae. The sequence continues at coordinate 54,419,587 of NC_071671.1, forward strand.
GTGAGTGTGTATGTATGTATGTATGATTGTATTTTTTTGTTGCTTTCAAATTTACGAATGGCAGCAGCAAAGGAAAAATTTTCAGTTAAAACGACTTGTTAAAAGCACGCAAAGTTGGAGTTGAGATTGTAGCTGAAGCAGTGCTTGGCGAATCGAATATGTAAATATATATACAGGAGAGTGATTGTGCAACGACTTTTGTAATGCAAATGTACTTTGAAGTATTTGCTTGCATGCAGGATACTCGTATACGTAGGGCAAGGATATCGCTTACAAATGCAGCATATGCTTCGTCTTCTTCTTCTGTCATGTTCATATTTGTACTGACATTATCCTGCTCGAAATAAGTAAGTTGTCGGTTAAAGAAGTGACAAGGCAAACGTAAGAGTGACAGTTGATGCGAAGGGAGTAATGTGAATGGTGTTTGTAATAGCTTAATTTTATTAAGTAATTCTTAAAAAATTCAAAAATTTGAAAATGAAAGGAAGTGTCATTCAAATTACCAATTGAGATTGGCGTAACATATAATAATAATGGTTATACAAAGGGCTTATTGATCAAAAGCTAGAATATATGATTTCGCGAAAGTTGACGATGAACATATGTATGATAGTTCAGAAGGTATAGGAAATTAGTGGAGATTTAAATAAAATGTTAACCTGTACTGAAAAACATTAAGAAAACTACCACAACAAAACATTTTTATACTCTCGCAACAAAAGTTACTAAAGAGAGTATTATAGTTTTGTTCACATAACGGTTGTTTGTAACACCCAAAACTAAACGAGTTAGATATAGGGTTATATATACCAAAGTGATCAGGGTGAAGAGTGGAGTTCAAATCCGTCCGTCCGTCTATGCAAGCTGTAACTTGAGTAAAAATTAGGATATCTTGATGAAACTTGGTACACTTATTTCTTGGCACCACTGCAAGGTTGCTTTCGAAAATGAGCGCCGCCAAATAGGTTTTTTGTACATATCTCGCAAACCAATACAGCTATATAAACCAAACTTTCTGTAGTTGTTTTTTTTAGCCACTTCTTAATACAGTCCAAAAATGAAAGAAATCGGATAATAAGCACGCCCACCTCCCATACAAAGGTTAGGTTGAAAATCACTAAAAGTGGGTTAACTCACTAATGAAAAACGTCAGAAACACTAAATTTCAATAGTTTCCTTACATCCCAATGACATGTTGTGAAATCAGTCCAAATCGGTTCACAACCACGCCTACTTCCTATATACCAGAAATTTGAAGACAATCTGAATCGTTTACTTTACAATATATAATTACAATATATAAAGTAAGCACTAGTGAAGATATCGGTGCAGAACTTTGCAAAAATACTAAGTTTATAGTGTAGCAGCCCCATTCTAAAAATCGGACCATAGGTTTTTAAGGCCCCATATATCGAACACGAGGACCTCGGTGCTTCTAACCTAATATTATGGTTTCCAACTTTCAATGGACTTTATACAATATGTATGTCGAATATGTGGGTCAAATTGTAGTCAAATTGGGTTAAAATCGGGTCATAGCTCCCATATGCCTTATACTCGGATTCTTAAACTTCCGGTGGGCTTTATACCGCATATATATATGAGGCATTCACTGGAAAAAAAGCCACTTGAAAAAAAAATTCTTTATTTTCTTTGGCAATTATATATCTTTTAGTACATGTAAAACCTAAAATAAAACATATGGTTTTAGGTCTGTGTAACGCGCGGTTGCCATACTGTAAGGGGCCAAAGTTTTTTGTAAAAAAATTGTCGAACCGCCATAACTTTAAAACTAATGAACAGATTTTAAAACACCATGTGACTTTTTTGTACAGAATTTCTCAAACTTTAAAACTGTATATCGTAAAAATTTTTAAAATTAATATTTCATAGCAAAAAATGAAAAAAAAATTTGTTTTTGGAATTTTTAACAACTTATGCCCCCTTCGATTTTTTTCGAAAATATCTTAAAATGTTCCTTATTTCATCACCTTTTTACCCCCCAAAGGGAATTTTGGGACAGCAATATTTGTATGTGTTACAAATAAAAAACCAACTCAGAACATGGTGAAAAATCATTGATTTATGCACTATTATTATCTTCAATTAGCGTAACCAAGGATTAACGACGTGGACCTATCAGACAATTAATCCCTTTTTGATTTTTTTTATTTTTTAATATTTTTTTTATTTTTTTTTGTATATTTCAAATTTTTAATTTTTTTTTGGGGGATGGGGTCATATGTAGAAGTTCACGCAAGTGAGGAAAGTTTCTGATTGCCATTCACTTGGGAGTGGCCAGGAACGATTCTTTTGCATATGACTCAAGCAGCTCACGACTTCCGGTTTTAGACCAAGTATCCCCTGGGTAGCTAACAGACATCCGTTTGGAGGCGAGCTAAAGTGAGAAGGCGAAGTCCGCTTGTGCGGTTGTGCGTAGGGCTTGGGACCCACCACATAAAAAAATCTCCCCAATGAAAACAAACACCGAGCCTCGGATGAGAAACCCCCCTTTTGATGACGACCCCTGCAAACGTACTAAGGATCATGATTTGAGGGCATGCACCTGGAATGTCCGGACTCTTAATTGGGAAGGTGCCTCTGCCCAGCTGGTTGATGTCCTCATACAACTAAAGGCTGACATCACCGCCGTCCAAGAAGTGCGATGGACGGGACAAGGACGGAAGAAGGTGGGTCCTTGTGACATCTACTACAGCGGCCATATAAAGGAGTGCAAATTTGGTGTTGGATTTGTGGTGGGAGAGAGACTCCGTCGCCGAGTCCTGGCATTCACCCCGGTGGATGAACGTCTAGCCACAATCCGCATAAAAGCGAGGTTCTTCAACATATCGCTGATTTGCGCCCACGCCCCAACGGAAGAGAAGGACGATGTGACCAAAGACGCTTTCTATGAGCGCCTAGAACGCACCTATGAGCGCTGCCCCCGCCACGATGTCAAAATCGTGCTTGGCGATTTTAACGCCAGGGTGGGTAAAGAAGGTGTCTTTGGCACAACAGTCGGAAAATTCAGCCTCCATGACGAAACATCGCCAAACGGCCTGAGGCTGATCGACTTCGCTGGGGCCCGAAATATGGTTGTCTGTAGTACCAGATTCCAGCATAAAAAAATTCATCAAGTAACGTGGCTGTCCCCTGATCGAAACACGCGCAACCAAATCGATCACGTTGTGATAGACGGAAGACATGTCTCCAGTGTTTTAGACGTGCGTACGCTCCGAGGACCAAACATTGACTCGGACCATTATCTAGTAGCAGCAAAGATACGCACTCGCCTCTGTGCAGCAAAGAACGCCCGTCAACAAACACAAGGAAGGTTCGACGTCGAAAAGCTGCAATCACAACCGACAGCCGAACGATTTTCTACTCGACTTGCACTCCTGCTCTCTGAGAGCACTCATCAGCATCTCGATATAAGGGAGCTGTGGAACGGCATCTCAAACTCATTGCATACCGCTGCAGCCGAAACAATTGGTCTCCGGCAACGCCAAAAAACCAGTTGGTACGATGAGAATTGTCGTTCCGCAGTGGAGAGAAAACAGACTGCCTACCTCGCAACGTTGCGATCGACCACAACACGTTCGGGGTGGGATAGATATCGAGAACTGAAGAGGGAAGCGAGACGCATTTGCAGACGTAAAAAGAAAGAGGCCGAAATGCGTGAGTATGAAAAGCTTGAAAAGCTGGCCGACATGGGTAATGCTCGAAAATTTTATGAAAAGATGAGGCGATTAACAGAAGGTTTCAAGACCGGAGCATTATCATGTAGGGACCGAGAAGGTAATCTGGTAACGGATGTCCAGAGCACACTGGGATTATGGAGGGAACACTTCTCCGACCTACTCAATGGCAGTGAAAGTACAACACCAGGAGATGGCGAACCCGATTCCCCAATCGATGACGATGGAATAGATGTTCCATTACACAACCATGAAGAAATTCGAATAGCAATTACCCGCTTGAAGAACAACAAAGCGGCGGGGGCCGATGGATTACCGGCCGAGCTATTCAAATACGGCGGCGAAGAACTGATAAGGTGCATGCATCAGCTTCTTTGTAGAATATGGTCGGAAGAAAGCATGCCTGACGATTGGAATCTTAGTGTGCTCTGCCCAATCCATAAGAAGGGAGACCCCACAATCTGCGCCAACTACCGTGGTATAAGTCTCCTCAATATCGCATATAAGGTTTTGTCGAGCGCATTGTGTGAAGGACTAAAGCCCACCGTCAACGAACTGATTGGACCTTATCAGTGTGGCTTTAGACCTGGAAAATCCACAATGGACCAGATATTCACCATGCGCCAAATCTTGGAAAAGACCCGAGAGAGAAGAATCGATACTCACCATCTTTTTATCGATTTTAAAGCTGCCTTCGATAGCACGAAAAGGAGCTGCCTTTATGCCGCGATGTCTGAATTTGGTATCCCTGCAAAACTAATACGGCTATGTAAGCGGACGTTGAGCAACACCAAAAGCTCCGTCAGGATCGGGAAGGACCTCTCCGAGCCGTTCGATACCAAACGAGGCTTCAGACAGGGTGACTCACTATCGTGCGACTTCTTCAATCTACTACTGGAAAAATAATACGATCTGCAGAGCTAAATAGAGAAGGTACAATCTTCTATAAGAGTGTACAGCTCCTGGCGTATGCCGACGATATTGATATCATCGGAAGCAACAACCGCGCCGTTTGTTCTGCGTTTTCCATACTAGATAAAGAAGCGAAGCGTATGGGTCTGGTGGTGAATGAGGACAAGACGAAATATCTCCTGTCATCAAACAAACAGTCAGCGCACTCGCGTCTTGGCTCCCACGTCACTGTTGACAGTCATAACTTTGAAGTTGTAGATAATTTCGTTTATCTGGGAACCAGCATTAACAACACCAACAATGTCAGCCTTGAAATCCAACGCAGAATCACTCTTGCCAACAGGTGCTACTTTGGACTGAGTAGGCAATTGAAAAGTAAAGTCCTCTCTCGACGAACCAAAATCAAACTCTATAAGTCGCTCATTATTCCCGTCCTGATGTATGGCGCTGAAGCGTGGACGATGACAACATCCGATGAGACGACTCTTGGGGTTTTCGAGAGAAAGGTTTTGCGCAAGATTTATGGTCCTCTAAACATTGGCAACGGCGAATACCGCAGACGATAGAACGATGAGCTATACGATTTATACGACGACATTGACATAGTTCAGCGAATAAAAAGACAGCGGCTACGCTGGCTAGGTCATGTTGTACGGATGGAAGAAAACACTCCAGCTCTGAAAGTATTCGATGCAGTACCCGCTGGAGGAAGCCGCGGAAGAGGACGACCTCCACTCCGGTGGAAAGACCAAGTGCAAAGTGACCTGGCTTCACTTGGTGTTTCCAGTTGGCGCCAAAAAGCAAAAAGGAGGAATGAGTGGCGCGCTCTGGTGGATTCGGCTATAATCGCTTAAAGCGGTTCCTACGCCAAATATATATATATATATAGTTCACCTTGGTGGTGAAAATGATTGAAATCTATGATTTTCACTATTCTATTGGAATTTATTCCAAATATATGGGTCAAATTGTGTGTTATCTTAATAAAACTATATCAATAATCTGCGAGCGTATAAAATGTTCGGTTGCACCCGAACTCAGCCTTTCTTTATTGTTTAGATTTTCCTTTATTATATCCTATAAAGAGGGTCCTAAAAGTGCCCAGAGTTTACAGAAAGCTTACTAGATTCTATATAATTATTTGTTAAGTAGGACGCAGATTCTGAGTTTACACTTTGCCTTGCATATAGTAAAGGCAGCCTTTTTTAACAGTTTTTACTTCGAGCGTGATGTAAATTTCTAACTCTCTGAATCAGTCTACTAGCATATAAAGGCATTACTACGCTTAACAGAATAGACGGTTGAATCTCTAAACCCACAAACAAAGCAACCATAAATAATGTGGGTATCTTAAAAAAAATTAATAAAACATAAATTATTTGTATAAATGATCTACGTATCTAAGACAGTAAGGTTTAAAACACCAAAGGGGACTGTGATTTCTAACCGATCAAAGACTGTACATTCTGCGGTATACCTAAAAATAGTTTTTGGAATACTTTTGACCAACACAAAAACCGCAACAAATTCTCTATCAGCACATTTTCCTGAAGTAATTAGCAAAATTAGTACTCTCCAGCTAGATAAGGAAAATTTCTCCAACAAATGCTGAACGTATATTGACTTTGCCCCTTAATATATTATATATTTTTATGAAATTTGATTTATTTGGAACGGACTTTTGATTTGCATTCGACATTCCGATAAAGACGTTCACGTTGCGACTTCAATATTTTCGCTCGAAGAGACATGCCATTGAATTAGAATTTTGTATTTAATTTGTTTAAAGGAACCTAATTATATTGAAGGGGCAAATTAAAAGTTGCATGGCTACTTTATGTCCTCAAACATAAAAAAATAAATATTTTACCTTTCAATTTTAATGTATCCAAAAAGAATCGTAATCTCTCATATTACAAATATCTTAATTTTACGCAATTGATTGTGGTATATATTCGTTATAGAAATTTAAGTATATTGACATATATACTTTTATTTACACCTGCTTGTAAATGTACTTTGTGTATTAGTGAATAGAGCCAGTGAGCATTAACGAAGAAGTGTGCAAGCGTTGAGCTGAAAAATTACGGTTTATTTGTATGTGAAAATTAAGAGATATTTTGTTGGTGCGGACATTAGTTTTTGTTATTTTTTTATTTGAAAAGAAAGTAAAGAAGAGCAAAAAAAATAAGAAAAGCTTTCATACTTGTAAACACATTCTTGAAACATTTTTTCATACATCGACTACCGCAGCTTGGCCACTAAAGGTTCACACATACGTACAATTATCTTCATGTGTATCAATATGTATATTTTTTGGTATGTATGTATGTTCTACATAACACCTAAAGTGTTTTTGCTCTTTACATACAAATTTACATTTACATATACACCAACATAAACTTAATGAAAATTTAATACTTTAAGTTTGCGCGCTCGACATTTGCTGCCAAGAAACTTTCGATACGTGAGATGAGTTGGAAAAAATTTCAAAGGAAAAAATATATGTATGCACATAATACAAACATACATACACATTTTTTTGGTCTTTAAAGTAGACAGATATAAGGCAAGGGTTATGCAACTTAAAGGCGCCTAAAAGCAGTGTTGTAAACAGCTTCAAGTGGCGAAGAGGCAACAGTTACACGTACACACACATATATATATATTTTCTGTTTTTTCTTTCAAAAGCTGTTAAACTCGTACAAAGCCAGCATGCGTACATTTTACACATGTACATAAGCATGTGTGTGTGTTTGTGTGAAAGTGGGCCAAAAGGTGAAGTGTGTGAGGTTGTTGTTGCTTGGCCTTTGCCTGCAGGTTAACGGTTGTAGAATTTTTAAAATACACGTAAAGTGAATGCCTAAAGTTGGGTATGTACCAACACATGTTCGCTCAACACTCGCATTCATATCTACATACATGTGATGTCATATGTAGTCAATTAAGTTGCGTGTGTGTTTGTGTGTCGCCGGCTTATATTTACTTGCATGCGTTTCCATAATATTACAAGCCGTAAATCTTGCCTTCCTCACGCATTTAATGCCTTTGTCTGCTTTTGTTTTTACAGACGGATTTTTTGTTTTGCTTCCTGTTGGCTTTCTTATTTGGTGCGTAAGCTCTCAGGCGTCATAAGAGTTGGGTGGGTAAGCTTTTAATTATTTTTTTGCGTTTATTCTTACGGAGTGAAGACACTTAAAAATTGTTAAACCTAAGAAAATATTGTTGCAGCACTTGACATGTTATTTTATGCAAATATTTTGATGAAAAAGTTCGCAAAATTCATTTCCGGCAAATTTTATTGAATACACTTTTTTCGGCGTTTCAGATAGTCCATTGCAAAGCGAGACCTAACAATTTGTCGAATCTACTCTCCTTGGATGGTATGTGGTCCATATATTTAGCACGAAATGCGGAGCCTGCAAGGAGTTCTCCTCATATAACAATTGTGAGCTGCGGTATTAAATGATTTCTATTCAAAGAATACGATGTATGTATATGGTTTTGATGGAGTTTCTGAATTTATGTCATAATATTTGGGTCAAGTAATCAAGAAATTGCCATGGTCTTAAGCCGGGTAAGTTGCTCTTTCGTATTAATATAATATAAAGCATCGTACTTTGGTTTATAATGAACATCGTTGCCCACCAGTCTTCTTTCGATCTCGATAGTTATTCTACATTTATCGATGGAACATTGGAGTGAAGGGTATTGGAGTCAGCTATCATGTTAGTTTTGATCTTTCGATTGTACTTATAAACTTTTATCGGAAAACTTTTTTTTACGATTTTACGGCGATTAAAAAGACGGTGGACTCACCCTAAATCTTAAGTAATGAACAAGAGCCATAGCTTCCTAGAAGAAGAGATCGCATCCCAGTTGATGTTTAAGTCCTGAGAAAGGAGTTGATCTCTTGAGGTTTTGGTTCTCGATTCGCACAATTAACAAAAATATCGAACCAAAGTTTGAAAATTTATGCTTGCCAGAGAAGGTACCCCAGCAACATTGACGTCGTGAGCGGGCAAAAGCGCTGGATATGCAGACTACACATGAGCTCGCCAAGCGCTGGTCCGCAATCAGCACCTCTGCAGTTGCGAGGCCTTTTTGGCCCGCTGTGGAGTGTAAAAGTTCTTTGAACTGCTTTCTTGCTTAGCAAGGTCTCAGCGCGTTCATTGGTTTGCTTATTGGACATTGTCCAATGGGCACCCAAACGTTGAGACGTGGGATCTTGGCAGATGCAAGTTGTCGAAGCTATTTCGAGGAAGGCAAGGTGGAATCAGTTTTTGCCAGACTCCTTGGGAGGCCCACCCTCGCCGAACCTAGCGAATTGGCTAGAATCGAGATTAGCCGACTAAAGAAATTCGTAACATATTCCATGCGTTTAGCGAATCTTAAGAGTCTTTGATCCATTAGGAGTTTACTGGTTTCACAAAGAACAGCGATCAAAACTGTTTAAGTGAGATATTCTGTATTTGCAGAGATCTGCCTAAAAACCTAATCTAACCGAACCTAGAAAAGTTATGATTATAAAGAACTGTTTGATGTTTTGGGTCATGATTATCCCGCCACTATTTCATTACGTGACTTTTCAAAAATAAAGTACTTTGATAAATTCTTTCTGAAAGATGCCGAACGCGATTTTGGCCAATATCCAGCTGTGGAACTTAATCAAAAGCTCTCGGCGCATCTGGTTGTTATTATAGGGAGTTTCCTCAACATTAAAAAAACTTAAAATTTTTTTCTCAGTTTTAAAAAAAGTATTGAAATCTTTATCTCAACCTTTAAATTTTTATTTTCAAAGTAGAACAACCAATAATTTGCATGAACAACGAACACCTTTGATATTGTAATGAAGCTTTCAATTATGCTTATATTACACGTACTATGATTAATGAGGACCCCGAGGGCACGTAAAAGACATAAAAATTACATTGAGATATGCCTGTATATATGTTTACAACATCATCAATTTTGCTTGTACACGATGTACATATGTATGTATGTACACAAATTATGAAGTTCGTGATTATTTTTATGAATTGCGAAATGTCGCGTATAATTAAATTTAATTAAAGCATAAATGTGGAAAATGAGGTGCTGCGAGTGAGGACACTCAGGGCGCATTGCATGTGTTTCTGCACTTAAACACTTACACTCACTCACACATGTGTAACCTCATATCTTTGTGAATGTGTGTGTATGTTGCTGTTGCAAAGGCCACTAGTAGACGCATGCCAATTGTGTATCGCTTTGAACTTTGTTCTGAAAGGAACTTTTGCAACTTAATGAGCACAAGTTTCACTCAACTCAACTCAAAACAACAAAATGCCTAAATAATGAACTGTTTAAAATAATGAACTGTTCTTAAAGTAATAAACTGTAGTTTAGTTCTGAGGGCAAAACAAAAAATGCAAAAAATGTCGAGCGAAAAATGAAAATAAGAAAATATTTGGTTTGCTTTCGGTTTGTTATTTCTTGCAAATGCCTGCGGGCGCTTTAATTTGGTTGGTGAATACTCTAGATATTTCCTTCTTTACTTCTGAGGTTGTACTAAATGGAATGTTAGGTTAAAAATTTAAAAAAAATATTCAATAATATTACAGCTTTTTGAATAAAAATGGTTAAAAATTTAAAAAAAAAATATTCAATAATATTACAGATTTTTGAATAAATCACTTTCTTCTTTTGGTGTAAATTTTTCTTAAATAAAGGGGTTTTCAATAAGCGCGCTACAAAAGTTTTTCTTTTAATAAAAAAAAAACAGAAGTCCAGACGCTGGACCAAATTTTCGACGGTTCTCAAGCATAAATCGACCGATACTGCATTATCACGCACGATATTCGTACGAATTTCATCAATCTACGCTGGCTTGTTGGCATATACCATAGACTTGACGTAGCCCCACAGGAAATAGTCTTACGCCGTCAAATCGCACAAACGAGGCGGTCAATTGACTGGGCCATTTTGTGAGATATCACGTTCACCAAACTTGGTCTTCAATATATCGATTGAGACATTCGCTGTATGGCTTTTGGCGCCGTCCTGTTGGAACCACATATTGTCCAAGTCCATATCATCCCATTCGGGCCAAAAACATTCAGTTATCATTGAGCGGTAGCTATTCCCATTCACAATAACGAGTCGGTCTAGATCATTACGGAAGGAGTACGACCCAATGACGCCGCCGGTCCATAAACGCACCAAACCGTAATTTTTTCGGGATGCAATGATGACTCATGGAGTACGTGTGGATTGCTGTCTGGCCAATAACGCATATATTGCTTATTGACGAACTCATTCAGCCTCATCGCTGAAGATGAATTTTCGATGAAAATCCGGATCATTTTCAAATTGTTACTCAGCCCAATTCACGAACATACGAAGATTTTGGTGGCCAAGAGGCTTCAGTTCTTGCGTCAATTTGATCTTTTAAGAATGCAGGGCAAGATCGTTTGGTAAAATGCGCCACAACAACGTCACAGAGATGTCCAACGCTTGAGAACGACGGGTAAGATACAGATGTTGTTCTTTCTCCTAGACACTCAATTGTTGATCTGTTAGGACGATTATGACGACCATAAATTGGACTTAGTGCTCTCTCTACGAATCTCGGTAGTAAATTTTAATAATTTGCTGGGGTCGTTTGCTGTTCCTATCGGTATACTTTTGTAGCGTCGCTATTGAAAAACCCTTTATTCAATAATTAAATGGCTTTAAGCTTCCAAGAACTGTTCCTTTAGTCTTGTTTGCCTAACTTTTGGATTAATAAATTATTTTTTTGACCCCTCTAAAATTTCAATATTTTGCGGTATATTTCAATATTTTTTTTCGGAATATCGTGCTGGATATCTTCGCTGCATATCGGTTAGGAGCGTTGCAAAGCCAGAAAAAAGTCAGTAGCGGTTGCAACATTATTGTGGTCGTTAACGATTTTGTTTTAGGTTTTGAAAGTGTTCTGATTGGATCACGCTTATTTATCATGGCTATTTTGTTTATTTTTATGGATCGACATTCTCTTTCATAAATATTAAAAAGTTTATATATAAAATAAGTTCCTTAAGATTACAACTCCCATCCAATTTGTACACAAGCAACCCTACCAAGCCAATTTTGACCATAAAATTCCTTAAGCAAATTAACGCGTTATGCGAAATTAATATGCAGGTACGTGTATAAAGTGTAATAAATTTAGTATTAACGAAATAATAATCAAAATTATGCCAACTCACGTTGCTTTTGCAGGAATGGCGTCGCAGCACGGTAATGCTTCACCGTCAGCACAACAATATCACCGGCATTACGCAATATATTCACCGCATCATCGTGCGGGCATGCGGTGATGTATTCGCCATTCACCTTAATTATCGCATCGCCAACAAATAGTTGGCCGGTAATATCCGCCGCTTGATCCTTGTAAATGCGCGATATTAAAATGGGCAATTTATGTTCGGCACCACCTTTTATGCTTAGACCAAGGCCGCCTTGCTTTTGACGTGTAATCTGTACCATGCGCTCCTAGAAATACAAAAAAACATTAGAAAGGAGAAAAAAGAGAAGAGGCAAGGAATTAATATTGTTAATCTTTTGTGGAAAGAAGCTGTGCTTTACATAGAATCTGTAGAATAAATATGTAGGGCAGAATATAGAGGATATTATATTGTTTATGCACAATCACTTGTGCTCACACAATTAAGCCACATGAATTGTATGATGTACGAATTCATATAAATCGAATTTTAATGATAAATCAAAATAAAAAGTTTAATAAAATTAAAAGAATATACTTAAATTTAAAGTAACGTTTTTTCAAGGTTCACTTTTAATTTTAAAACAAAAACCTTCATTCTTATTCATCTGTGCTCACATAATTAAACCACTAGCAAAAAAAAAAAATATGAGAGATAAAAGAAATCGATGTTTTGTTAAAAAAGACTTGCTTTATTTATTCTAGTATTTTGTTGTTGACCCTTTTTGCAATATTACATCCCTGCTGTGTTTGTTATTTGTACATACCAGTGTGTTATATTGATCCGAAGTAATGTTGCTCAAATGACCTTTATAACATACCACAATGAAGCTTTTTTCATCGGTTTTCTCGTCGAAACTTTTTTCTTAATGAACCCAATAGTGATTGTGTTCGGGCTATGGGCAGATCGCTCGAAACATTGGGTATGGTTCACCATAAGTCCTTAACAACCCTAGAGCAGTACTTCATGTCGCTATTCTGCTGAAAGATCCAATCTAACGGTAAATCATGGACATAATCCCTATTAAAGTGTTCTGTTAAATTGTCTTTGTCCATGCTCTAGTCATTTTACACTCAATTCGCACAAGTGGACATACAGCGTATGAGGTGAAGTATCCCCATACCATGACTTATAATCCAACATGTTTCATAGATTTTGTTTTGGTATCGTAGATTTAATTCTTGTTATTCTTGTTGCCTGATATAGGGTCTACCATCATTCCCGAACTCATTAAACATGAATTCATCGCTCCGCCACTAGATCTTATCATTTTGAGTCCTTTTACTGGTACATCCTTGCAAACGATATCCTTCGCTCGATGTTCTACTTCAATACGTTTGGTCTGGGTTGAGCAATTCACCTATTTGGGAAATTTTCACCCATTTTATGTCGGATAATGTGTGTTAACATACTTACACAATATCTATGCTCCATTCAAGCTCTAATTTCACCTGAAATCATAAAAGAATCCACCTTGCTCATTCGCGGTAATTACTTATCGTCGCAAGGTATTGTTTTTTCGGTTTTTTACGAAGCACATTTTCAAAAATGTTATGTTTCCTAAAATATGGTAAAGGATACTGGATCCTTCATCCAAAAAAGTCAAATATTCCCTTACTTTCACAATGTTTTTGAATTTTTGGAAGCTCCCATGTGATTTTTCCTTAACAAGGAGTAGAGCTCTTATTTTTGACCATTGTCAAATAAAGAGTTTACAAAATGTTTTTAAATTAAATAAGGCAATTTAATTTAATTAAGCCTTTTTACTTCTCGATCATTTTATTTTTCGCTCAGATCATGATTTCCACGCTTTCGTTACAGTGGCCTAATCATGTGAGCACAGTGATTAGACCAATTGCAAACAAATTTAATTTTTTTCGAAAACCACATTACTAATTTTTCTTGAAATGCTCTTTGTAATTTCGACACTTATAACGGATATATTTTTCAACGGATATTTTTTTTCAGAAACGTAATTTTGAAACGCAGTGGCTTAATTGTGTGTGTACAAGTGTATTCGTAGTATAACTGTTTTAATTAGCTTAAACATTTTCTTTAATTCAAACTTTTTTGTTTGAAAATTACTTTTATTTTTTAACTATCATAAATCAATATGGCTTATCAAAATAATTTATTGATTATTGAGTTATTCATTTTAAAATTGTTTGTATCAAATAATTCATTTAATTTGAAATATGCACATTTCCATATTCGCAGCTGCAATTTCATCCAATTATCAGTGTTGCAAGTATATCTCTGTCGCCTGTCTGTATGTATCATGATGCATGTGTGAAACTCGTTTTCATTTTCCCTCAAGGACATTGTCATGTTCTACATGCAATCGAATATTTAATTATATATAATAACCGCACTGTCTTTGTGCTATTTTACTATGCTTTTGTGGCTCGTACAGCTGTTCGTTGCAGCTTGGAGACATTGTGTAAACGTATGATTATGCCACATGCATACATATATAAACATATATATATCATACATATAACAAATCACATGTGTATCATATATGTTCATATATATCATATATATTATATATACATATTCATATGCATGTTCATTTTCATCTGATAAATATCGCACTGCGCACAGCTGCATGCGTGTTCCCTTAGGGCGTTCATAAACTATTTGCAGAGATATAACATGCAACTCATTTAAAGTTCCAACTAAATTATTTGAAGCTTATGCAAACAAAAGCGTGAAACCAGTTTTATTTTGATATTATTAAAACACTTTGGGGCTGTTTGCGGCGGAAGAAAGAAAAGTTTAGAATTTTAGTTGAATTTAATAATATATTATTTGAAAATTTGTTGAAAGAACATGTAATTTAATTTAATTATAAATCTTAACCAATCTCATGCGATACAGAGAAAAATTGAGTATTTATGAAATGTAAAATCTCCGTTAAATAAATAGAGTTAACAATGTATATGTTTTATAGTGAACTTCTTGCTCTGGTATGACCACAGTGGGTTAAGGGGCAATAAGTGTCACACTGACTTTGAAAAACTCGATTTTTTTTTTATTTTTTGCTTATTTGATAGTTTATACTTTCAAAAATATCACGTCGAAGCGGTAAGGTCGTATCTTGAATAGTTTTTAATAATTTTAATAGTTTTAAGGGGGCACATCTAGTGTAATGGCAAAAAAAAGGTGATTTTTTTGAAATTTTTATCAAAAAAATACTTTATCAATTATTTCAAAATTTTAAGTATATATTTATACATGTTTCAAGAACATATAGTGAAATTTTTGAAGAAAAAAATTAAATATTTTTTAAGTTATAGTCGATCTCCAGCGGCGGAAAAAAAGGTCCTTCACTGCTGCAGTGATTCTGGCCTTCCCCGTGGATGAAATCTAAAACAAAAAATCTCGTTAAACTAGATAATATTGTATGTACAATGACCTACGATAAAAAAAAAAACAAAAATTGACAATATGGCGGCGTTTTTAAAAAATTGTCGAATTTTACCCAAAATTTTGGTCGTTTTGGCCTGCGAAAAATTCGATTTTTTGATCAGATCAAAAATTGATAGGTCATTGTACGGAGAACTATATAAAGAACATGAAAAAAAAATCGATAGTGATCGGATCATTTGTTTTTGAGTAATCACTGCAGCAAATTCGGAAAATGCTGTTTCGAGAAAAACGCGTTTAAAGATAAAATGATCGTTTTCACTGTTACCGAGCGGCTGCTCTTTAAATTGCTATAACTCAAAAACTATTTGAGATATCGATTTGAAATTTTAATATGTTATTTTTAAAGGTGTAATCTACGAAGTATGAAAACAACAAAAAACCGATTTTTTTTTGAAATTTCACACTAGGTGTGCCCCTTAAACGGCAACGTTCTTGAGTATATTTATTATACGATTACCCACGATCTTTTTGATTGATTGAATATTGTCAATTTGGCATTATAAAAGTAAAATTTTTTACGCAAAAAACGACATTTTTTCAGAACTACGCTATTATGTTAATTTTTTATAATTTTCAAATATCTTAGGACATTGCATAGGAAACACTTTCAACTTTAATAATCTTTTTGATTTTTTTGTTTCAGCTACTCATTCAAACGGAATCATGTCAGAAGTTGGGGAACTTTTGTTTTCTGGAACCTCCGAAGATAATATATAACTCCGATATTTTTCAATATTTTTGTTAGAAAAAATAAAATATAGCTGAAAATAAACCTTATTATGTGCGAAAAACATTGAGACCGTCGATCGTGTATATTCTTAAAAAAAAAAAATTGCGACAATCGTCTAATTTTGCTTGGATAACACTGGTATAACCCCTTAAAATTTTATTGACAAAAAGTTGGAAATAAAAATAACTGTTTAGTGAATAACTTTATACTTAACCTCAAATATCTGTTTTAAATTTACTAAAATCCCTATTCAACTTAAAAATGTTTTCTATAGATTTACAATGTTAAGGGTATAAAATTGTATAAAAACAACTTATGTTTAGATACTAAACTTCTTTCATTGACTAAGCTTGTTATTATGTAAACATATGATGTAATATATAATGTTCGAATCAGTGTAGTTTTGTTTTTATATTTTTACTTACCTTTGACTCCATTGGTGGTCCATTGTGTGGATTTGTTGGTGTAACGACTTCTAACCTTTGTAAGGTTACTAGTTCCATAGTTAAATTCAGTCTAAGTGGTTCTGGTTTACTTTTGCCATCGCTGACATTCACCATACCAGTGCGAATCTGTAAAGGAATTTTTAATCATCAATGTTGAATAGATAAGGAAATATTAATAAAGTTTATTTTCTTTTAGGAAGTTTATTTCAGTTGACTTTTTGTCAATGTAGTAAACATTTTAAATAAAGGGTGATTTTTTAAGAGCTTGATAACTTTTTTAAAAAAAAAAACGCATAAAATTTGCAAAATCTCATCGGTTCTTTCATGACATTTACTTTTTGAAGATAATTTCATTTAAATGTTGACCGCGGCTGCGTCTTAGGTGGTCCATTCGGAAAGTCCAATTTTGGGCAACTTTTTCGAGCATTTCGGCCGGAATAGCCCGAATTTCTTCGGAAATGTTGTCTTCCAAAGCTGGAATAGTTGCTGGCTTATTTCTGTAGACTTTAGACTTGACGTAGCCCCACAAAAAATAGTCTAAAGGCGTTAAATCGCATGATCTTGGTGGCCAACTTACGGGTCCATTTCTTGAGATGAATTGTTCTCCGAAGTTTTCCCTCAAAATGGCCATAGAATCGCGAGCTGTGTGGCATGTAGCGCCATCTTGTTGAAACCACATGTCAACCAAGTTCAGTTCTTCCATTTTTGGCAACAAAAAGTTTGTTAGCATCGAACGATAGCGATCGCCATTCACCGTAACGTTGCGTCCAATAGCATCTTTGAAAAAATACGGTCCAATGATTCCACCAGCGTACAAACCACACCAAACAGTGCATTTTTCGGGATGCATGGGCAGTTCTTGAACGGCTTCTGGTTGCTCTTCACCCCAAATGCGGCAATTTTGCTTATTTACGTAGCCATTCAACCAGAAATGAGCCTCATCGCTGAACAAAATTTGTCGATAAAAAAGCGGATTTTCTGCCAACTTTTCTAGGGCCCATTCACTGAAAATTCGACGTTGTGGCAGATCGTTCGGCTTCAGTTCTTGCACGAGCTGTATTTTATACGGTTTTACACCAAGATCTTTGCGTAAAATCTTCCATGTGGTCGAATAACACAAACCCAATTGCTGCGAACGGCGACGAATCGACATTTCACGGTCTTCAGCCACACTCTCAGAAACAGACGCAATATTCTCTTCTGTACGCACTGTACGCATTCGTGTGGTTGGTTTAATGTCCAATAAAGTAAACTGAGTGCGAAACTTGGTCACAATCGCATTAATTGTTTGCTCACTTGGTCGATTATGTAGACCATAAATCGGACGTAAAGCGCGAAACACATTTCGAACCGAACACTGATTTTGGTAATAAAATTCAATGATTTGCAAGCGTTGCTCGTTAGTAAGTCTATTCATGATGAAATGTCAAAGCATACTGAGCATCTTTCTCTTTGACACCATGTCTGAAATCCCACGTGATCTGTCAAATACTAATGCATGAAAATCCTAACCTCAAAAAAATCACCCGTTACTTAGAGGAGTCAATGTTTTATAAATTGAATAACTTTGAACAGACTGACTACATTTTGATTATTTTTATTTTATTTAGCCCTTTACCATTGTTTTGGTCTATTTTTTCAGAATAGAGCATCAATTAAGTGACCACAATTATTGCCCACAACAAAATTAGGAGTTTTATTTAATTTTTATTCCTTCATAGACCATTTCGGGCAATCTTTTCAACTTGAATGTTTGTTTGGAAATCACCATTGGTCCGATGCTCTCTTGCTTTTTTACTCTTTACTCAATGCTTTATAAAAAGTGTTACAGTGATCGGATTTAGTTCAAATTTGCGTCGTTTCGTTCGATAATCTATTTCCATCTAGACGGCAACTTCATAATACCCCCTCGAAGAAGCCCCCTCCTTATTTGCGAAGAACTCGGACTGCCATTTTTCACAATCGAGTTCAATTTTACCCTACCAATGGCGTTCGCAATGGAGGGGAACAGATGGTAATCACTTTGCGCTATGTCCGGGCTATATGGTGGATGCGATAAAACCTCCCATACGAGTTCCCATAGCTTCTGACGAGTCATTTACGAAGTGTGTGGTCTGGCGTAGTCGTGATGGAATACTACACTCTTTCTATTGGGCAATTCCGGACGCCAGTCACCATCCGCTTCAAAAATGGGTCGAGTTCGTGCCGTTTCAGCAGCATATCGCAGGCGTAGATTCGGTCCAGAAGGTTTTTTTGCATCAAACCATGCGGCGTCCAAACGTCAAACTTTTTTGTGTATCCAGCCTTCTGCAGATGGTTTAAAATGGTTTGGTGACTAACTCCCATCTCCTGGGCGATGTCACGAGATGCCACATGCCGGTCTAACTCGATGTTTTCCAATATCCAAACTAATCATATATAGCGTCGTTTTGTAGGTTATGTCAAGAGCTTTCAAAGATGTATAGTGTTATCAGATACAAGCTCTGTAGCGCTTTATACATAACCGCGAAATTCAAAAGACAAAATGAAGTAAAAACTGGAGAATTGAGCGGTCAGACATTTTTATATAAGAGCTCTAGAGATTTTTTGTTAGAGTATCTAAGGAGGGGTTCTCTAAACTTCGAATCAATCGATAAAATAAATTTATGATTTAAGGGGCATCTCCATTATCTTCATAAATATCAAGCCTACTAATATAACAAAATACAAAAATGGTCGTTATTTTGTAAGGTCTCCAAGGAAAATTTAAAGCACTGTATAATACTGTATAATTATAATTAAATCTTACCTTTAAATTCTGGTCATCCTTTTCCTCAATAGGGGTGGCCATTTTTGCATTGATCTTCATATTTTCTGTAATTAAAGAGAGGAAATAGTCAATACATGAAGTAAATTGAATTATTTAAAGCATATAAACTTCAAGTCATATTCAATTCAATTCAATAATTCAATAAGTAAAAGTAGTGACTTCTTTAAAATTCAGTGAGTTTAGTCGGCTTACCACACGTAATTAGCAATGACATTGCGAATTGTACGCAAAATGCCCTCGAAACTATTTGAACTCAATCTGCAAGTGCCAATTAAAAAATCAATAAATAATGTATGTAAAGTTCACAACCCACATGCACCTACGCATATATACATAAATACATATACGCATATGCAGAATTATACACTAGAAATTTGAACAGAAGCTACGATGTGTGTGCGTCGTCTCCTTGATAAAACTTACAAAATGCCAGCAACAGCAATATATACAAACAACAACAATACTAATCGCTAACCACCGACAATTAATTAAGTAGACTTAGGCGAAACGCCCACCAACACAATGCCACAGCTGAATGCTTGCCAGCGCCAAGCGCGGCTGTCAGCAAAAACATGCGCATAGACAATCAGCATGATAGATAGCTGAGTCAGTCAACCGGTTAACGTATTACCGCTGTTGCGGCTGACATTCACCGTCATTACCCACCACCGCTTACTCGACAATTTCGTAGGTGCGTGCAACGTTGCATGAAACTCTCCTCCATTGCAGCAGGGTTTTGGTGTCAATCTGCTCTTGACTAAATGAACTCGGTCTTAGTGAGCTCTCGGGTTTTGTGGTTAAATAAAAGTCGCAAACTAAACCTAAATAGTTGAATAGTGGTTGGTTGTAGAAGTGCAGACAGACAACAGAATGCAAAATCAACAAAAGCAAAAATGTAATTGTGCACACTAAACAATGTTGCGTATACGCCCTGTGGCACCTGGTTAAAGCACCTCCGTTGAGTTGTGATGTTTTGGCAGCAGTAGGTGCCACCGTTCATGCGGTGGCAGGTGCATATTTCACAACAAGAAAATCAATTAATTTAATAAAAATAAACAGCGTTGAAATGCGGCGAAATCAGTTCAAATCACAGCTAAACTCAGGGTAAGGAGATTATGTAAGCGGTTACTTATGGTGTTATACAAAATTGCAGTGGTAGTTAGTTGGTTCTACCGAACGTATTTATATATGGTGACTTATTATATACGAGTAAGTTTCAGTATATCTCTGTATAAATCTACTTGTAGTGGTACTTCAAGTGTGGGTGTCCTTGAAGGCTACAAAGTTTGCACCAATCCGAAAATACTCTCAAGTCTAAGTAGTTGTTAATAACAGTTTAGCACACATATAAATCGTAGATAAATTGTATGAGTATGTTAAGTCGTCTATAACAAATAAATTATTAGATTTTCTGGTTTTGACATACTTTCTAAATTAGAGCTTACAACTTATGAATTTATTGGAGAAAATCAAATAATTTGCTTTATATTCGTATGGTATCAATAGTAGTTAATTTGGTATTATTATTTTTTAGACATGAGTTAATAAACTTTAATTCTCCAAGCAATTGCTGCTATGGAAGTTACAGTTGTATTGTATCAAATCTGAAAGATATTAAGATAATTAATAACAACGGTGGATGATTCGAATGTTGTTTTTGGACATTAGGCAGGCATCTTAAATGGGTACATGGGTTTCGTCGTGTAAAAAATTGCCTATTTTCAATTTTTTTTTTATGTAAAAAATTATTTATTTAATTCTAACTTTTTTCTGTCTTATATACATATACATATTTAAAGAATGATTTCTGAAATACAAAAAATTTAAAACAACTCGAATGTGACGTCCAGTGAACGGTAACCCCTCGGATAAAAGTTGCGTCCGCGTTGTCAGCATAACTCCTGACAGGATCATCCGAAATGAAAAAAACAAAAATAAGTGTTTAAGTTAAGACCATAAACTCGTGCTTGAACGACGTAAAGTAAATATTGGAATTTTGGCACACATTTTTCCAAAAAAATAAAAATTTCGGTAAAATTTGCCTGACATTTTTTTTTTTTAAATAGTTGCAATAAAAAAAAAATAAAATCCTTCATTCAAGCACTAGTAAATTGTATCTCGAACACCTGTGCAAAATTTCATCAAGATTGGATGAGTAGTTTTCGAGAAATTTTTGACAAATGACTATGAAAACACGGTTGCGAAAAAAACGCGATTAAAGTTTTGAGTAACAATAATACCTGACTTGGAGCGCACACTTTCCAAAGGCCGAAAAAAACGTTTTTTTAAACCCATGTAATCCCTTAAAAAATCACGGGGTCATATCCTACATGAAATAATGTCTCATATCTCAGCTATAGGCTCGATGGTTGCCACGCTCCCTTCATCCGGAGATTAAGTTTAACTTTGAGATTACTTTCAGTAGTGCTTCATTCTGTTTTGTCAAGGAATTATACGTTGTGTAGAGACCGACGACAAACCGTCACCAACAAATGAGCCCCAACTAAAGCGAAGACTGTGATATTGAGAAAACCTTTTTGGGAGTTCCAGGTAATAAAGAGTTTTTAAATGGAACGCTAACAAAGTAGACCGATATTGACATCAAACGACGCCATGTTTTTTTCCACGCTTTAGACAGATAGATTTCTCTTCAGTAAGGTTTGCCATTTCATCATGGAAAGATATACGATCCAAAAACGAGTGGAAATTATTCAAATTTACTATCGAAATTTAGTGTCAATGGCCTCAACTTTAAGAGCGCTAAGTCAAATTTATGGTCGTCATAATCGTCCTGCCAGATCGACAATTGAGCGTCTAGTGGAAAAATTTGAATCCACAGGCACAGTATAAAATGTTCCCGTGCAGTAAGACATGAAGTGCCCGTAGTGTCGAGAATATTGCTGCCGCTAGCGCATCAATGGAGAAAGAACCAAATCAGTCTCTCACACGTCGTTCTCAAGCGTTGAGCATATCTGTGACGTCGTTGTGGGGAATTTTGCGGAAAGATCTTGCCCTGCATCCTTACAAGATCAAATTGACGCAAGAACTGAAGCCGCTTGACCAACAGAAACGTCGTACGTTCGTTAATTTGGCTGAGCAACAACCTGAAAATGATCCGGATTTTCATAGAAAATTCATCTGGCTGAATGGTTTCGTCAAAAAGCAAAATATGCCTTAGGTCCCATCGGTGTCACTGTGAATGGAAATCGCCCGAATTGGATGATATGGACTTGTACAATATGTGGTACCAAAAGAACGACACCACATGCCACACAGCGAATGTCACAATTTATTGAAAAGCAAATTTGGTGTACGTGTTATCTCATGAATGGCCGCCTTGGTCGTGGGATTTGACGCCGTTAGACTATTTCCTATGGGGCTACATTCAGCGTATGGTTTATACTCACAAGCCAGCGACGATTGATGAGCTTCGTACGAATATCGTGCGTGAAATTGCAGCAGTATCGGCCGATTTATGCTTGAAAACCGTCGAAAACTGGGTTCAGCGTCTAGACTTGGTGATCATGAAAAAGTGAATTGAGTTCCATACATAATGGCGTCGAATTTACTTTCACAGCAATAAATAATTTCATTGATATCCCAAACCGTTTTTTTTTTTTCATTTGGAAACACTTTATTTCTTAACGTAGATAACAGAACTTTTCTATACATTTTCGACTTTGTCTCGGATGGGACTTAAGAACACGTTAGCTTCGGAAAGTATTCGGAATTTTTTCTTCATTTTGGTTCCAATTGTAAAGTTTTAAAACCGTAAACCTCCGTAGCAAATCCTTCAATTTCAGTAAGACACGTTCCTATTGTTCTACACAAAATAAAGTTACTCGTTGTCACAGTTTTTGTAAATAGTTGTTTTTGTTACTGTTTTCTTTTTTATATTTACTCAAAGCACAGCTCTGGCCGAAAAAAAGAACACACAATTTTTAAGTGTCTGCAAGAAAACAATAAGCAATTTAGAGCGACCCCTAGAATGTGTTTGCGCCAGCAGCGGAGTCACAATTACAGCAAAGCGCAGACATAGCCCGAATACTTGTGACATAAATATATATAAATACATATATATGTATAAACATATATGTATGTAGGTAGGTGTATGTATGTTTGAAGGTGTTTGCTTGCTTACAGGCTTTGTTGTTGTTGTTGTTCTTAATTTATTTATTGTTCTGAACTCATTGTTGTGCCATTGTTATCGGACACTAAAGTTTTCATAAGGCCTCATTACGTCACAAGTGTGTGTGTGCTGGCGTGTGCGACTCGAAGCGCAGACAGTGAACTAGGTGGTCGTACGCCTGCAAGTATGCTACATACATATACAAGGCTTAGAGGAGTATATATAGTATAAGTATAACCTACTCGTGTAAATAAATAAGTAAATGCATAAATAAGTGTACATATATGCTTGTTGGCTTACTAGAGTGTATGTGTGTCGTCGTATATCCTTTTGAGTAGTTCGCTTATCTTTGAACATAGTCAGATATTTGTCATGCTTTCAGTGGCGTACTCGCTTTAACTTACGAATTTAGGTCAACTCAATGGCAATGCATTCACATGTGTGAGTGTGTATGAAAAGCATGGTTTTAAGTGTGTAGTACAGATAGAGGGAGAGAGAGAGAGAAAAAGATAGAATGAAAGATAATGTGCGGGAAATGAAAGTGTGTTTGTTAACTTTGTCAGTAAAGCGCATTTGGTGACACTGTCAGCATAATATAGTTCCTATTTTTTCAAAACATAACAATAACAACAACAACACACAATCACAGCTGTGACCCTGCGACGGGGAGTGCAATGTAGTGTGTTTGAACAAAAAAAAAGGAATTTTTGGTTCTTCGGTGTATGATGATTACAGCTGCTCACTACCAGCTAGCAACAACAACAATAAAGCAACAATAAAAAAGTTGTGCTAATTTGTGAGTGGCGCCATTATGTCAAGCAGCGGTTAATTGAGCGTGTGTGCAAATCGTGCTGTCTACTATAACGGAAACTTACACAGCAGACACTCTCCCTCTCGCATGCGTTTAATGTGATTGTCTGCACAATTTGAGCTGCTAGTGTTACAGATTTTGATGGCAATTATTGCCTGCTTCAGTCGCGGCTGAAATTTTTCGTGTGTTGACTTTGAGTGAAGTTGATTGAAAGCAATGCAGACAGACAGACTTGTGTAGTACTTCAGCTTCGATGGGACACTTGTCTAATCAGAATTGAAGACTTGCTCGTTTCTATACAGTTCTTCTTTGTAACTGATTCTGTTGGCGACAAATAGACGCCGAAAGTTACTAAAGTAAACAATTCCTTATTGCCTTGTTATGTTAAGCGAGCTTGTTTACATATTATATATATATATATAATTTTAACAGTGTTATACATTGTTATTGTTTTTTTATTAAAACATTTAGTACTTATTACCAACAGCTTACTGCTGCAAATGTTATTACATAGCTTACAAATTTATTATGCCTTTAATGCAGCGCTGCGTTCGCTTGTTTGTCGTGCAACTTTTTATACTCTCGCAACAAATGTTGCTAAAGAGAGTATTATAGTTTTGTTCACATAACAGTTGTTTGAAACACCCAAAACTAAACGAGTTAGATATAGGGTTATATATACCAAAGTGATCAGGGTGAAGAGTGGAGTTCAAATCCGAATGTCTGTCTGTCCGTCCGTCCGTCCGTCCGTCTGTGCAAGCTGTAACTTGAGTAAAAATTAAGATATCTTGCTGAAACTTGGCACACTTATTTCTTGGCACCATAAGAAGGTTGCTTTCGAAAATGAGCAAAATCGGACCACTGCCACGCCCACAAAATGGCGAAAACCGAAAACACATAAAGTGCAATAACTAAGCCATAAATAAAGCTATGAAAATAAAATTTGGTATGAAAGATCGCACTAGGAAGGGGCATCTGTGGATGTAATTTTTTTGGGGAGGTGGGCGTGGCCCCGCCCCCAAATAGGTTTTTTGTACATATCTCGGAAACCAATAGAGCTATATAAACCAAATTTTCTGCAGTCGTTTTTTTTGGCCATTTCTTAATAAAGTCCAAAAATGAAAGAAATCGGATAATAACCACGCCCACCTCCCATACAAAGGTTAGGTTGAAAATTACTAAAAGTGGGTTAACTCACTAACGAAAAACGTCAGAAACACTAAATTTCACATAAGAAATGGCAGATGGAAGCTGCACTCAGATTTTTTTACAAAATAGAAAATGGGCATGGCGTCGCCCACTTATGGGTCAAAAACCATACTTTAGGAACTACTCGACCGATTGAAAACTTGGTTTATAATAGTTTTCTTACATCCCAATGATATGTTGTGAAAATAGGCCAAATCGCTTCACAACCACGCCTACTTCCTATATACCAGAACTTTGAAGACAATCTGAATCGTTTACATTACAATATATAAAGTAAGCACTAGTGAAGATATCGGTGCAGAACTTTGCACAAATACTATGTCTATAGTGTGGCAGCCCCATTCTAAAAATCGACGAAATCGGACCATAGGTTTTCAAGGCCCCATATATCGAACACGAGGTCCGTCCTCGGTGCTTCTAACCTAATATTATGGTTTCCAACTTTCAATGGACTTTATACAATATATATGACGAATATGTGGGTCAAATTGTGTATTATATAATATAAATAAAGTTAAATAAATAAATTGCGAGAGTATAAAATGTTCGGTTACACCCGAACTTAGCCCTTCCTTACTTGTTAAAATTGCTTTTGTAAAATATGTATGGATTTTAAAATGCGCTTATAATTTTGTGTGGGATTAAACTATAACTCCACTTGTAAACAAGTTGTTTGGCTGCCATAAGCGTGTTAGTGCAGCTGCTGCAATTTGAATTATGAGAAGCTTGCAAATTTAAAACAAACTAATTTATATTTTATGAGAGAATTTATATGCACATGATGTGTGGAAAGACTTTAGTTACAATGTTTGTCAACAAACGTGAATATGTTTGTGCGCCGTTCTGATACGATGTTTTGCTTATAAGCGACATTTGCTTATATGACGTGAAAACTTAGAGGTTAAACGGTAAAAATTAAATGTTTTCGAATGAAAACTGTCAAATCAGAAGGGTTTTTGATAACATATATTCAGTCAAATAAGTAACCGGAAATTCTCATTTTAAATTTTCCCGCTGAGAATATTTCAATTTTTTGTCCTAGGTTGGCACAACTGTCAGCCACCATTATGTCAATTTTTATTGTTATGTGTCATTTATTTTGTGTACGGCATTATTAGGAACAAGTCAGCCATATGTGTGCAATGCGATTTTTATATGCCCCTTTTTGAACGATTTATATCAATCGTAAACTTGAGTTTTCGACATGGTTGAATCAACACCAAATGTTTTTTTTTCAACATGTCCAACGTTTTGGCACAAGAAATTTCGTTTGGAACACAAAATTTAACACAAACTAACTATAATTTGTTAAATTTATAGCTTAGGTATTTCAAAGTATTTAGAACTGGACAACTTATCTCAAATTGATTCCATCAGAACATAATAATGTATGAAGGAATAATCTATCTCTATCTCTATCTCTGTCTCTATCTCTATCTCTATCTCTATCTCTATCTCTATCTCTATCTCTATCTCTATCTCTATCTCTATCTCTATCTCTATCTCTATCTCTATCTCTATCTCTATCTCTATCTCTATCTCTATCTCTATCTCTATCTCTATCTCTATCTCTATCTCTATCTCTATCTCTATCTCTATCTCTATCTCTATCTCTATCTCTATCTCTATCTCTATCTCTATCTCTATCTCTATCTCTATCTCTATCTCTATCTCTATCTCTATCTCTATCTCTATCTCTATCTCTATCTCTATCTCTATCTCTATCTCTATCTCTATCTCAATCTCAATCTCAATCTCAATCTCAATCTCTATCTCAATCTCAATCTCTATCTCTATCTATATCTCCATCTCTATCTCTATCTCTATCTCTATCTCTATCTCTATCTCTATCTCTATCTCTATCTCTATCTCTATCTCTATCTCTATCTCTATCTCTATCTCTATCTCTATCTCTATCTCTATCTCTATCTCTATCTCTATCTCTATCTCTATCTCTATCTCTATCTCTATCTCTATCTCTATCTCTATCTCTATCTCTATCTCTATCTCTATCTCTATCTCTATCTCTATCTCTATCTCTATCTCTATCTCTATCTCTATCTCTATCTCTATCTCTATCTCTATCTCTATCTCTATCTCTATCTCTATCTCTATCTCTATCTCTATCTCTATCTCTATCTCTATCTCTATCTCTATCTCTATCTCTATCTCTATCTCTATCTCTATCTCTATCTCTATCTCTATCTCTATCTCTATCTCTATCTCTATCTCTATCTCTATCTCTATCTCTCTCTGTCTCTCTATCTCTATCTCTATCTCTATCTCTATCTCTATCTCTATCTCTATCTCTATCTCTATCTCTATCTCTATCTCTATGAGAGATATCAAATGAGATTATCAATTGTCAAATGTGTTGCATTTGTTGTTGTATTACACATATTTCTCTCGCTGTCGGCCATTGTTGTTTACATTTTCATTTGACATTTCTCCTTTTCTTCGCAAAATTATCGATAATCCTAGGAATAACACCAAAAATCTAGTTGTATAAAACGAGATAATTTTATAATATCGGATTATCCAGAGAGCAATTTTGTATAGGAAATCTCGTTTCTTAATTACAGATTATCGAGTTAAACTCGTAAATGGAGATAATCTCGTTATATGTAAACATAGTATAATACTCCAACAAAAACTGCAGTATTAAACACAACTACGTTATCTGAGAACGATCTATTATATCATATCAATATTTGGTTTCTGTTCGCTTTTCGGTTGAGAAAACTAATTTCGTAGTATTAGACTAGTAATATCCGCTCTGATAAGGAGTTTGATTTTGAACAGTAATGTGATGGGAAAGAATGTTGGACGTAACGATTGATGCATATGTGGGTACAATGTCAAATGCGGAGATAAAGCAGTGAAAGATTTTAGTTGTATTTTCTTTTATTCTGAAAATCTTAAAATACTTGTAAGAATCATCTTCACTGCAGACCACAAAAATTTGTAAGTATTTTTTAACATGTGCTAGACTGTTAGAAAGAACCTGACCTCTAACTAAAAAATGTGAGATAGTTATAAAAATCTTTAGAGATGCCGAAATTTTACTTAGAAAAGCACAATTAAATCAGATGAACATTGATTAATTTTGAATTGGACCGAATAGCACTAGTAGGCAGATAAAAGTACTTCCAGTTTAATTGTGAACGCTTGAGATCGAGAAATAATGTTCAATAACTGTAAAGAAATGGGCCAACAAACTAAACCAATAGTTGAACTCACAGAACCACAAAGTTGCAATGGTATTTATTAAGTTAAGGTTATAATTATGAAAAAATACTGCCTTTAAAATAACGCCTGCGTCAAAGTTCAGTAGTATGAGCATATTTAAATGTCTGATTCTTTCTTTCAGTTCCACTCACATTTCTTTCCTTCTCACTTGTTTTGCTCATTTTTTCTTCAGAGTACAATTCAAGCCTTTCTGATAAAATATTACTTATGAGATGGCTTATTACGCTTATCCCTAAATACAAGCTGAGGCGAGCAAACACAAGCCAGCTAATAAAGGAATGGAGAAGAATGACTGGAATGTATCTTCATTTTTGACGACCTTAATCAGATGTGCTCGATGGCAATTTAATCTAAAAGCTCGTGTGTATGCTCCAATAAACAAAAACGCGCAAAAGACGATGCCATTGCACATTTGCCATTTTGTAATGCCCCGAGGCACATTCGAAGCATAAATATACCTTATACGTAGATATGCTTTGAATATTTTTATGTGTGTGCATGTAACGGCATACTTATGGCAGGCGCACGATGGCATGCGAGGCCATTTATGTTTGCAGGTAAGTATGCTGCAAGTAAGCATTATGTAAGACGTGAGCTACCCATATGTTTTACTGCTGCATACATATTTAATGCAAATGTAGAAAAATGAAGAAATAAGCAAATATTTCGAAGAAGAAAATGCCATGCAAAGAAATGCGAAGCAGCACACACATATTACTCGCCTCCTTGCCGATCGATGTAAGGACTTGGCTTTTACAAGGCAACTTGGCAAACTCATTCACTTACTGCTGTTTAGCAAAGTTTCAGGTACGAAAGTTCATGTAATCACACAAATACCCAAGTATAGAGTACATATAGTACAACAAAGTACACTTGTCGCATCATCTTTGTGTCGCTCGCATTTCAGCTGAAATGGCATGCAAAGTGAAAGTCGAGCAGGAAACGAACGGCAGTGTGAAGAGCTGCTGCTGGTTCGGTTTGTTGCATCACAACTCGTTAGCCGTGCTCTCTTATATTCACTTTGTCTGTTTGACTTTTTTTCATTTGTTTGTCAGTGACAAGGGCGAAATGCGCCCAATAATTACTTCGTTTGGCTGGTGATTCGAGTGCGTTCGAGCTGAAACTGCAGCAAATCAAATCAGCGGCAAGTCGGTGGTGAAAGGATGCCACGCTGTCGTTTGCCATTTATGGAGGGGAGGTGTGTTGAGTGCGCTTTTTGTGCAGTCAGAAAGAGAAAATAAAAAGAAAAACTGTTATGATATTTCGCATTCATTTACTGTATTACCGATTCGATAAATTGATATTTTTTAGTACGGCAGTAAGGATGTTAAAATATCTGGCATTTCCTTTACTTGTGCAAATACAATTTAATGAAATTGGTCTATATTATGGTTTCGAAATTATTCCCTATTTGACTCGTTTAAAAATTGAAATTATTCGAAAATATGACGAATACAAGAACTAACTTCAGGCTTGTTCAGAAACAGTTTTTGAGAGGATCAACTCATGTGATGTGCTTAAACAATTTTTTTTATAATGAATTGCTTTTTTAACACGTCTAGAATATTAATCGAAATCGCTCTATTATTAATCGAAAATTCCCAAAACTTCGATTTTTTGTAGCAAAGAAACCAAACAAAGCAATATTCGCAATTTTTAGACTCTCGCAACAAAGTTGCTAAGAGAGTGTTATAGTTTTGTTCACGTAACGGTGGTTTGTAAGTTATAAAACTGAACCAGTTAGATATAGGTTTAGATATGTATTTAAAAATGATCAGGATGACGAGACGAGTTGAAATCCGTATGTCTGTCTGTCCGTCCTTCCGTACGTGCAACGGATAACTTGAGTAATGATGTAGATATCACATGTTCCTTGGGACCGTGAGAGGGTTGCTATTGAAAATGGGTGAAATCGGATACTCGATCGATTTCAATCAAATTCGGCATATAATATTTTCTTGACACCCCGACGACACGTATGAAAAATTTGCGAAATTGACAATCATGCCTACTTCCCATATAACTCAATTTAGAATTCAATATGATTCGTTCACTTTACAATATATACATTCAATGCTCCGGATATCGAACATGAAGAACTCAGTGCCATAGGGTAGTTTTTCACCGAAAATATCGGTAAATATCTGAGATATTTTAATTCAATTCAGAGGGCATCTTTTTCAAAAATGGTTAAAATCGGGTCCTAACTTCCTCTAGCCCTCAGATACGTAATTATTGGTTTTTTAGAAATTCGATGGGCTTAATACTTTATAAATCGGTTAATATGTGAAATACATATGATAATTTTCGTTATTCTGGGGGCCTTTGTGCGGAATATATGGGTTAAATTATGTGTTATCTTAATAAAACTAGATCAATAAATTGCGAGAGTATAAAATGTTAGTCTGCCAAAAGTCCAATTTTTGTTATATTCACTTGATCGTAGTTCCATGCATTTAAGCTTACCGTTTTTTTTTTTTTGGAGGAAGTGCGATCCTATTTTTTCGAGGGGAGGGTGTGTCTTATGTTCAACATAATATTTTTAGCTTATACTTTATATTTATACTGTCGAAATATATGTTAATAAAGGATAATAAACTTAAGGCTCTATCTATTTACTGGTCATAGAAAAAAAAAATCTAAAATATCACTAAAAAACAGACCATCACATGGGAAGACCCTTTAAATGTGTATTGATTTGATCCCAGATTACTTGTCTTGCTGATCTCTGTAACATACCTGACCTATCCGTGGGTTGTACTCCAAATAACTTTCGAACTTGCGTAAAATCTTGATTATTCCTGAGCCATATTAGATCCAGGTAAATTTTCCAACATTAAAAATTATTCTTGGCAAAAAAAAAATATGAAGAAGGATGAGTAAACTTTAGTTCTGACTGACTTATCTCAGGATATTTGCAAAACAAAGTAAACAGTAATCCTTGGATCATTGGTAACGATGTCAAAGCTATACACCACAAGACACTCTAAAAGTACTAACGGGTGATTTTTTTGAGGTTAGGATTTTCATGCATTAGTATTTGACAGATCACGTGGGATTTCAGACATGGTGATGCTCAGTATGCTTTGACATTTCATCATGAATAGACTTACTAACGAGCAACGCTTGCAAATCATTGAATTTTATTACCAAAATCAGTGTTCGGTTCGAAATGTGAAATCCGCTTTTTTATCGACAAATTTTGTTCAGCGATGAGGCTCATTTCTGGTTGAATGGCTACGTAAATAAGCAAAATTGCCGCATTTGGGGTGAAGAGCAACCAGAAGCCGTTCAAGAACTGCCCATGCATCCCGAAAAATGCACTGTTTGGTGTGGTTTGTACGCTGGTGGAATCATTGGACCGTATTTTTTCAAAGATGCTGTTGGACGCAACGTTACGGTGAATGGCGATCGCTATCGTTCGATGCTAACAAACTTTTTGTTGCCAAAAATGGAAGAACTGAACTTGGTTGACATGTGGTTTCAACAAGATGGCGCTACATGCCACACAGCTCGCGATTCTATGGCCATTTTGAGGGAAAACTTCGGAGAACAATTCATCTCAAGAAATGGACCCGTAAGTTGGCCACCAAGATCATGCGATTTAACGCCTTTAGACTATTTTTTGTGGGGCTACGTCAAGTCTAAAGTCTACAGAAATAAGCCAGCAACTATTCCAGCTTTGGAAGACAACATTTCCGAAGAAATTCGGGCTATTCCGGCCGAAATGCTCGAAAAAGTTGCCCAAAATTGGACTTTCCGAATGGACCACCTAAGACGCAGCCGCGGTCAACATTTAAATGAAATTATCTTCAAAAAGTAAATGTCATGAACCAATCTAACGTTTCAAATAAAGAACCGAATTTTATGCGTTTTTTTTTTAAAAAAAGTTATCAAGCTCTTAAAAAATCACCCTTTATATAAATACAAAATTCCGTCACGATATAAGTATTGCTTTGAGCTGTGTTATACATATGAATATTTTTGAAAAAAATAAAATAAAATATTTGAGTCATATTATATGCAAAGAGGCTTTAAATGCTGATGCGTAATACAAAACTAGCTAAGGAATTTTCCACATGTGTGCATAGCATACACATAAGCTTGTTGGCATGATTGACCGGAAACTCTTTGCTTGAGGTTGCAGAAAGTTTCTCTCAGCCAACCACAAGTAAATTAATATGAGGAAAGTTTGAATAATGGAATTTTATCATGTTTTCATAAGTGAATAAAAGCGTACATATGCATGTGTAATATTGTTAATCTAAAACTTTGAGTGCCAGCAGAGAAAAGACAACACTCAAATGACTTTGAATGAGTCTAACAAATAGTTTTAATAAAATAATTAGGAAGTTAATGCCGTGAATAATATATAGAAGCACCTTTTAAATAATTAATAATTCAATAATTATGTAACTGAACTTATGCCTTACTATTTATATTATTACATATGCTTAAAGCTCTTCCTTTCACGTAGCCAAGTGATGAAATATCTATTTTTGCCTTTCCACACTTTTTTATATTTGTATGTTGGCAAACTTGTTTCAATGTCAAAAGTAAACAACTAAATAAGGCGTTGTAATTCTAAATATAAACAGATATCGCGGTTTATTGGGTTTATTGACCCGTGAAGCGTGAATTGGCACTATTTCACAGAAATGACATTCGGACATGGCGCACACGCAATCCAGTCAATGACAACCGCAACAAGTTTCGATTGCAGAGGCGGCAAATAATGCGTAGGTTTTTGAGAATTTCGTAATTTTATTCCTTGTGAGTTTGTGTAATTATATAATTGTATATACGTGTGTTTCTATATGTAACAATTTGCAAAGAGCAGTGTTTGATAATTTTGTTGTTTTTGCTTTTTGCTGCGGTTTTCGATTGTAACTTGGTACGGTTCGTAATTGTTAGTAGTTGTTACTCAAGGTGGAGATGAGCGAGAGAATATCTTCTTCTCCTTAAACCTCATCTAGTTAATAGAATATGTTATATATTTTATATTTATTTAATATAATCTATGTTTTTTGAATCTAATTGGTGGCCTTTTGGTATTTAAAATCATTTTTTTCTTTTGCCACGGAGGATAATTGAGTATCAGAAACAGACAAAAATCACAGATAGTCAGGTCTGGCGAACTAGGTGATTTAGTATTGGATTTTGCTTGTGCTTGTTGGAAGTCATCTCTTCCGAGAGCTTACGGCAAGACTTTCTATAGATAGACTATTTGATTCTAAATTAACAACTGAATTGTATTTAATCCAATCATAAGAGATTAAGAAGAAGATTTCTTCCAAGTTACTTCACTGTTACTGTCGTTAACAGAGGTAAAAGCTCCTAAGGGGGGTCATCTCATGTGACGACCTGTTTTTTAGTGATTTTTAAGAATTTTTTTTTATCTACGAGCAGTAAATAGATAGATCCTTATGTTTATTATCATTTATTAACATATATTTCGACAATATAAATATAAATTTTGAACTAAAAATATTGTGAATATAAGTTACAGCGTTCTGAACACCCCCGCATCGAAAAAATGGGCTCGGACTTTCTACACGATTCCGGCTATTATCGGAAACAAAAAAAGTTAGCGGCCTTTTAATTTGTAAGCTTAGATGTATGGAACGAAATTGGACTTTTGGACAATTGAAAAAAAAAATTGCGAACTTTGTGTTTTTTTAGTTTTTTGCTATGAAAAAATCGAAGTTTTTGGAATTTTTGATTAAGCGTTCCATGCGTTTATATGTGCTGAGTTCAACCCAAAATATTTCAAATCATTCGGTGAAATGGTTTTTGAGATACTATGGAGAAATGTTTGAAAAACACGGTTTGAATAAAAACGTGTTCAAAGTTTCCAGCTGCCAACTGAGCGCTCCGGACAGCTCCACTTTCTAACAGCTGTATCTTTAAAACGACTTCGAATTTCTAAAAATAACTTTAATGATTTCAAGATAGTAATTTATTTTTTATACCCAAATTTTGCTTTCGAAATAGTTTTTGAAACCACAACTTTATCCAGAAATTCTCTATATATTTTGTTTTTTACTCTTTAACTTATTTATCACATTTACATATAGTACATTTCTAATTAACTGATTATTATATTTTATATTCAATAAATAAGGAGGCTTAGCTTGGGATTCATGTCTTTCGTACCTCGCTACTACTCGACATAAAACCCTAAATTTTACACTCTTTAGAGTAATTTCAGAGTTGTATTTTCTATTTCCGAACTTTATTTTGAGTGACCTTTAGATTATCACAAGTTTATCCGAGTTTTTATTCGGATCTCAACCATCACGCTCTGAAATACAGCGACTGTATTGTCAGAAATAAAAAAAAATCCGTTTATTTCCGACAAACCTAACAAATATACTACACAAAAGGTCCCTTCAAATTACCTGCCTTCTATAAAAAACACTACTTTTTATCAATCAATTTGAAAACACTTTAAATTAAAATTCACTTGTAATTCGATTTTGTATTGAAATTATAGAAACCACAACAGTTCACAACAATGCATTGAGTTCAACTAGCTATTAATCTTCAGCATCAGCCACCACTTCACTCTTCACTATTCGAATTGTTGTTGTTGCCTTTAGAACGGCAATACTAATAAAATTGTGACCAATGAAAATAGTTTCGAATAGTACGAAATTGATTTTGAATTAATGCGGAAGCGCACGCCGCCGTTTGCTGTTAAGTTTCCATATAATGTATAGCTATATATATGAATGTATATGTGGTGAGTTGCAATGTGAAGCCACCTGGCTTCATCTGCTGCAACAATTCAATTTTGAGTGGTGTCGAGTGCTGTGCCATATTAATTTCTGATCATGTTGTTATCGCAGCCCCATGCATGCTAACATATGGACACGTGTATCGAACAATATAAGCATTTCCGCTTAGTGTGTTTATGTTTATGATAATCAAATATTATTTTTGATGCAACGCATTCAATAATGTGCATTCGAATTTCCGCGTTGCAGACGTTAAGTGGTTTGCGGATCAATGAACAAGTGTACAGTGTGCACCAGATAGCAGGAACTAATATTGGATGAGGAATTATGAAACCAAAAGCGATTATTGGAAGCTTCTGTTGTAAAATTGATTTCGAACTCTTACTTGTATAGACTACAAAACTTTATTGTTTGCTTTATGGCGCGCTCACTGTAATCGATTATATGCAAATTTGCACATGCTTTTGATGCATTTTTGTGCTTGTCATGCTTCGATATTCCCACAAATATGTTGCCAATGCGCTTATTTTGCGCATATCGGAAGCCTTCTAACATCCAGTGTACACTAATATCAACGTAATTGTTGGGCGCTAAATAAGTCTATTAAAATGAACGGAAACTATTATTGCATATATCTACATAATCAATTAGTAATTAAATCCAATAATTGCAATCAAAATCGTAGTCACATATATATGAGGTGTGTTCAAAAAATGTGGAAAATTTCAAATTTTGAAAAAAATAATACCTTCATTCGACTACATTAAAGTGGACGTCCTCGAAATAGTCCCCTTTCGATAATATGCACTTATTTCAGCGCTTCTTCCAATAATCGAAAAAACTCTCCATTTAGATTTTTGGAATAACCTTTAGCTCTTTCAGTTATTTAAGGTTTCCTTTATCTTTGAAAATAGAAAAAAATCAAATGGAGTCATGACTGACGAATTTGAAGGCTGGGCCATCATTACGGTTTTGTTTTTGGCTAAGGATTCACGAACCAGCAGTGAAGTTTGTACTTTTAAAACTCACCAAGCTCATACAAACACGTCTAACCGATTGAAATTTTATCTTGCTTTAGGGGCAAGTATATCACGATAATACAAATTAAAAGAAAATTTTGACTTGTGAACAAAATTCCTGTTATTTTATGAACACTATAATTGTCCAATCATTGGTGTCTTAGCTTTGGAGTAATTTGCTGAATGTGCAGCAATATTATGAAACGAACAATTTAAAAACAACTTTACTTTTAGAACAAGAGATTTATAGAGATAACTGAAAATAATAAAAAATTTCACTGTTGAAATCCAACTCTTTGTAGAGTAAATGCAGATGTTATACTATATAAAATGCTGATTGCAATTAAAAAATATGTGATGCCGTCTTAGAGTAGTGGCCTTTTTTGACTTTCTAAGACATTTTGGCTTTAAGGTTTTAGTCGATGCGTATGAGATAAATGGCTCAAAACCCATTGAACTATGTTATTTGGTAGAACCTTGTTTTTTCACTTTTCTTGTCTAAGTATCAGGTCCAATTTGTGGTTTACACCTTGATAGCATCCGTCAAATGGATGGTCCTAAATATTTTAACCGATTTCGAATGGTCGTTGGGTTTTAACAGAAGAAATACTTATGAAACAAATACGTGTGAAGGTTTACAATATTTCAATAAAAAAAAATATCTTTGTCGGAGCACAATCGAACTTGAATTCTCTTGTATTGGTAGATTGAGTACTCTCGTGCGAGTTTTCAACCAACTCAACGTTGACACCCTTACTGATCCATGGTTGTAGTATAGAACATTGCAGTTTTTTTATTAAATTTGCTGTTAACAATGTAATAGTCGGTTATTAATATTAGAAGCGATAGTATTAGGCAATAAATATGAATATTGAGGATTGACTTAACAGGAAGTTCACTTATACGATTTTATACGTATTTCGCATTTTGTGAATCCAATAGTCCTATGGGTATAGCCAGTGCCAGATCCAGAAACATTTTTTGGAGGAGTTTTACGAAAAGTTTTATTACTCAACGTATTTGTAATATAGCAGTTCCCTCGCGAAAATTCAGTTATTACAGGGCACGTTTTTTTTTTTTGGTATTTTTCCCAAAGTACGAATTTGACGCTAAAAAAGCTCGAGAAATATTTTCTTTTTATGAAAGGGTGATAAACTGTTCAGAACAAAACTTTCTTGCGGAGGTGAAAATGTGGAAACAGCGAACTTCAGGCAAGCAGCATTAGAAGCAGTGCACAAAAGGTCTTTAGGGAATATTTTCAAGATTTTGCGCATTTTGGCGTTATTGCCTGTTTCAATAGCATCACCGGAAAGAAGATTTTCAAGTTTAAAGAGAATCAAAACCTATTTACGACAGGTCAAGATAGGCTTAATGGTCTAGCATCAATGAATATTCATAGGGATATTGATCTGTCAGTTGATGAAATACTAGAAGAATTCTTTCAAAAACCAAGGAAAATATAACATGGAATGTGAGATCCCGTGTAATCCTCAATTAATCACTGAGCTTCAGCGATACTGCTTGTACAAATGTAGAGAAAGTTCGAATTATATGAATAACAACAAAAATCTTGTAACTTATTATAATTGCTTATAATTTGATGTGATTTTTTTATCAATAACCTCATTCCAAACCCATATCAACAAACATATATTTTTCTCTGAGTTTAGGGGCTGTTTTAACACCAAAAACCCCCCGTGGATCCGCCACTGGGTATAGCTCAAGCAAGCTCAAGGTTTAATCAAGCCAAGATGTGTATCAATCACCGCATTGGCAAGATTTCAAATAGTTAATAATATATACTACATGCATACATAAAATATAAGAACATATGTATGAGCTGGTCACTTATTGCAAAATATATGTATCTAATTGTCTCCCACTTCAAAAGTCAAGCACATTTGTTTGGTTATCTAAGTGTTTCCGGTTCTTAACACATGTAGCTGTACCACATATAAATCCTACCGTTGAAATTATGCGCCTCAAAACACATACCTGAATATATATAAGTATATATACATTTGTAGACAATTTCAAATCGACTTGTTAAGTGTGGTTGCGCTGGTAAATTGCCAGCCAGCTCAGTTGGACAACAACTGTGTGCATGTTCTCTCTTCAAGCGTTTAGTGTGGTTTATATGTGGACATGTGCAGGTGTATATGCTTAGTGCTTTGAAGCTGCAATAATTTACCGTTGCACGGATGCAAGCGCTTGTTTATTTGTACAGTTAAAACTTATGTGTTTTGGGAGAATTTGGTTTGCGTCTCTATACGCTCTGGCAATATTAGCTGGATTTGTGCTTGACAAACACAAAGTGAATATAACAAAACATGACTAAGCGTAACGGAAGCGGAAATTTCGTATTAAAATGACAAATTGAATATACTAGTTTGGCAAAAAGCGAAATGTGATTAAAGCTTAATTTAAGATTGCTTAAATATAATAAAAAAAAATACAAATTTGTATCTGTTCTTCCTTATAAATTTATATTTTCATACCGATAATTTAATATTAGCGATTTATATAACGGTATTTATGTTTATAAAAAATGCAAATATAATAATACAGTATTCTTTCCACTAAGCGCTATACAAATGAAAAATCATTCTTCGGCGACACTTCATTATCACCATCAGTGCTGGCGTCAATCGAGCAGAGATTGCACGCATAAATTTGCAACTTCATCTCGCAGCGATAAGTCACGCTTGTCTATTGTTGTTGTAGTTGTGACAGACGCACATAAAGTGCAGCGGTGTAGACAGGAGCAGCAACAACAAAAGAAATTAGAAAAATTATCATACATTCACAAGCAACCACAAATACATATATTCCAGCAGGAATTAGTAGTCATGTCAGCATTTTGTCGAAATTATAACAACAACACAACACAAACACACACCGCAACTTGGTGCCAATGAAGCTGTTTTTTGAGTGGTTGTATACATGTACTTGTTGTTGCTGTTGTTATGAGTTCGGTGTGTCTCAAAACTGTATCGCAGTTCGTTCATTGCAAAGTGGAGGTTCGGACCAGCAGCACAATTTCGTGGCGCAAACAATGGCATACGCAATAATTGTGTCATGGAACAATAACATCGCTGGAGCAGCCAGCAAATTGTGGAACAAAAATGTTTTCGCATTTCTCGCTTTTGCTGGAAACAATGAAGTGTGTAACGCAGCAATGCGTTGAATTGCACATGGAAAATAAAATAGTGAAATTCCAAACATGTCGCAGACAATTTTTGCATTCCCAAAAACGTATAAAAGCTCTGTGAGGGAATGAGGTTGGGTGTATGTGTGTGCATGAGTTAGAATTCACTTGGCATTGACTGCCGAAATGGTGGTTGTAGGAAATTGTGTGCGAGTTTTTATTAGATGCACAGTGGTTTAGTGTTGAATAAAAAGTGGATAAAAAATTTTTAGTAAAAAGTTTAAAATTAAGAATTGATTATAACAAAGTGTATAAAAAATCTTTAGTATTTTTTGGTAAAATTAAAAAAAAAAATCATTAAGAAAAAAATTTAATAAATATGTGGTACTAGCAGACCGCTCCGGCCTCGCACGGGTTTAAACAAATATTTCAAAAGTTATAAGTTTTTACTCACTTATACACACTCCCATATATATGGATGTATTTTCCCGTTTCTTGCGTGGGTTCATATAAAAAAGTAAAATGAGGAAAATTCTAACATGAAATTATATTTTATTTGTAATGAGCTAAAACTTGATTAAGACCTCCAGTCTTTGGTGTCCGTTGTCTTTCTCTCTAATTATGAAGGCGTTGGGAACACTCAGAGTGCGACGACCTAGTGTGATCTTGTATATTTCTAATATTTTGTTCTTCAACCCGCTGCACACGCTCCGTACTCGACTCTCAAGATTGTGACATTTTTTTCAGCAAGCAGCTGCGAGCGCTTGTTACTCGACTCTCTGGCACGGGATTGCGATGCGAAGAGAATGATTTGCAGGACGATTTTCAGTTTCAGATTAAGATTCTCCATCACGGAGTCTTTTTGATACCCTTACCTGGGAACTATTTGAAGAAAGTAGAGATTCTAGCAAGTAGTTTTCCAATGGTGAAAGAATTTTTGAAATCGGCACAGTAGTTTTTGAGTTTATTCATTACAAACATACATACATAGTCTTCCTCTTTATACTAGTAGTTTAGATAAAGTCAAATATGGTAAATTTATATCAGAATTATTATTATCAAAGGGTAACATAACAAAAAAGCTTTTGGCCGGTTAATATTCGGTTCAATTCAGTTAGACCTCGACTAGACCGCGACGTACCACATACATTACCGCCTGCAATGAATTCCAACAGGATACTACCTCTTGCTTGCCCAACAAAACCTACTCATCTAACACCCTGCTCCCTATGAACCGACCTCCAAGCAGGAGATATCAATAGATTTTATTCTGAATTTCTAGAGATTTGTTTATTATTTCAAAGGATAAATTAACTTGGAACGCTGTTGACCCAAACTACTTTTTGAAAATTGAAGAATATTGTGAAATAGTAGTAGAGATAGTAGTCGCAGTTTCTGGAAACTTTTAAAAGTTGACTTGAAAATATGTCTAAAAAGCAATATAATAAATAGAAATGTAAATCTTTTATTGCATCAAACTCTTAGGGAGCACTTGGGAATATCAGGTCAGCTAATGACTTCGCATCGAAGTCGCAATTTCAATTTTGATTGCTGACAAAAATAGGAGCGTGATTTGTCACTTCATATAGACCTTTTGGATATATAAATATTTATGAATTAATTTTTTTGATATCTCCATCAAATGCATTTTATGTCCATACAAAATTATTTAGTTGAATTCTTTGATATTTTCATCTCGGTTTTGACAGCCTCTTTCGTCAGATTATACTTCGCTTATCATTTATGAATAGTTGCTCCATCTGAAGTGGAGTTGGAATGGCACTAATCAAGCTAGTTTTTGTGTTATTAACCATTTTTCTTTTAAAATTACAGTAGTTTTCCGAAATAACGAATGTTCACTTTAACGAAAACCGCTTATAACGAACAAGCAAATTTTTTACATTGAGTACCTTAAATAACGAACATCGGAGATTTGTAAGTACTCGGTTTAACGAACAACATGAAGAAGATATATGAAGAAAGAGAAAAAAATCAAATAACTTCGAACCAGAATTAAAAATGAAACTTGAAAAAATTAAAAAAATTGTGCAAATTGAATTTTATAACAAGTAAGGTAAGACTAAGTTCGGGTGTAACCGAAAATTTTATACTTTCGCAATTTATTTATTTAACTTTATTTATATTATATAATACACAATTTGACCCACATATTCGTCATATATATTGTATAAAGTCCATTGAAAGTTGGAAACCATAATATTAGGTTAGAAGCACCGAGGACGGACCTCGTGTTCGATATATGGGGCCTTGAAAACCTATGGTCCGATTCCGGCGATTTTTAG
The DNA here is from genome assembly GCF_028554725.1 of Zeugodacus cucurbitae. Lineage (NCBI taxonomy): Eukaryota > Metazoa > Arthropoda > Insecta > Diptera > Tephritidae > Zeugodacus > Zeugodacus cucurbitae. The sequence continues at coordinate 54,461,469 of NC_071671.1, forward strand.
AATGGGGCTGCCACACTATAAATGTAGTATATGTGCAAAGTTCTGCACCGATATCTTCACTAGTGCTTACTTTATATATTGTAAAGTTAACGATTCAGATTGCCTTCAAAGTTCTGGTATATTGGACGTAGGCGTGGTTGTAAAGCGATGTGGCCTATTTTCACAACATATCATTGGGATGTAAGGAAACTATTACAAACCAAGTTTCATTGAAATCGGTCGAGTAGTTCCTGAGATATGGTTTTTGACCCATAAGTGGGCGATGTCACGCCCATTTTCCATTTTGTAAAAAAATCTGAGTGCAGCTTCCACCTGCCATTTCTTATGTGAAATTTAGTGTTTCTGACGTTTTTCGTTAGAGAGTTAACCCACTTTTAGTAATTTTCATACTAACCATTGTATGTTATTATCCGATTTCTTTCATTTTTGGACTGTATTAAGAAGTGGCTAAAAAAACGACTCTAGAAAGTTTCCTTGATATAGCTTTAGTAATTTGCGAGAAATGTACAAAAAACTTGGTAAAGGGCGGGGCCACGCCCACTTCCCCAAAAAAATTACATCCACATATGCCCCTTCATAGTGCGATCTTTCATACTAAATTTTACTTCCATAGCTTTATTTATAGCTTAGTTATGGCACTTTAATTGTTTTCGGTTTTCGCCATTTTATGGGCGTGGTAGTGGTCCGATTACGCCCATTTTCGAACTTAACCTTCTTATGGTGCCAAGAAATACGTCTACCAAGTTTCATCAAGATATCTCAATTTTTACTCAAGTTACAGCTTGCACGGATGGACGGACAGACGGACGGACAGACAGACATCAGGATTTGAACTTTTCTCGTCACCCTGATCATTTTGATATACATAACCCTATATCTAACTCGTTTAGTTTTAGGACTTACAACCAACCGTTATGTGGACAAAACTACAATACTCTCGTAGCAACTTTGTTACGAGAGTATAGAAAAGCTTAAAATTATTGATCAGTACCGAATGGAAATATAAGTGAAGAATTTATTGGATTTCAATTGTTTTGTTACCGTACTTTCTTTCTGATTTCTTTTTTCAAAATCTCGATCCTATCGTCATCTAAAACGCTATATCTTATGATCTTTATTAGTGCTATTTCTTATTGTGTTAAAGACTTCTACTTGACTACCTGACTTCGAAACATGTGGATTTCATCCTAGTAATGAACTTTTACCGAAACGGAATGCATTTATCATCAACATTATATATTATTAGTAAATAATAACGATATGGAAAGGAAACCAAATACAACCCACTGTGCAACTATTCGTCAATTTGTTGGCGCTGCGATGTGCCCATTCATTTGTTCGCCTATTTCTAGCTTAATTCGTGCAATCATTCCGCTCACCGAGTACACCAGACGATTGAATGGCTGTGGCTTGGAATAGCCACGCAGCAATGTCAAACACACAGGTTTCCACGCGCCGTGTCGATCTTTATGTTGGTAAACAAAGTCTAGGAAGCCGTATGGACAACGCATAGAGTCAGCCAGGCTGTCAGCCAACCTCGCCTCGTCGCTAAACTAGTACATACGATGAGTGTCGGCGCCCGCAGCCAAAACGGGTGCTAATAAAAGCTTTTGCATACTAAACGCTTGTGCAGCAGGCAACCGGTTTGATAAATTTTACACTTCTATTTACTCATACAAGTAAAGCTGCCGCCCAAAATTACAATATTATGCTCTAACATCTCTTCTTCAAATCGCTGGCTGTTTGCTCGCCTGGTTGCACACATCCACCAAACTGATATCTCTATATTATCACAGATGCTATCGTCGCGGCGCCTTGGGTACCACTACTACTACTTCCACTTCTACCACAGTTACAACATAACGGCACGCTGACATTATAAACTTTAATTAAACATAAAGTGAGCGTAGAGGAATACAGGAATACAGCATCCTGCCGCTTCACAGCGAGTCCTGTGTCATGTAATGCCTGTCTTGCCGTGCAGCAGCTGTTTTGGCGGCTCCGGACTCCGGAGAGCCATACCAGTCAACTAAATAAGCGTATTAGCATTACCAGCGAGTAGCACAAGCCCCCAACTGTTCCGGTTACTATGCTCGTGTGTAGTTCGATTTGTGGTTGCTGGCGCCGAGTAGATGCTCCAGTGGACAGAGCTTTGAAGCAACATAAACATACATACATATACGTATATATGGGTGTGTGTGTTACATATTAAGCCATTGAAACTGGTCCAGCTTCCGGGCATTAAATGCTATTTACGTGGCGCCTACTGTGTTTGTGTGCATATGTAAACATGTATGTTTGTATGTATATAAGCATGTAACGTTATGCTGGCACATGAATCCTTGCCGCCATCATTCTAACGCCATGTTTTCGGAATACGAGTATATGGAAAATGTGGCGAAGCATTCAAATGTTTGGCGAATTCTTCAATATGTAAGCGAATATGGCAGCAAGGAGTTACGTTGCCTGCAAATTATGGCAGGGAATAATAATGTACTATATGCATACATATATATATGTGCTCCTTGGTCGACTTCAAATTGTGTGTGCGGGAAATTATGGTAAGTATGTAAGCTTATAAACACATATTTACATACATACCTACGTGTACCTAAACGTTTAATGAGTGAGTGACTGATTCAATATATGCGGTAAGAATTTAATAGTTAATTTAATAATAATATAATAGAAACTGGTAGATAATTAACTTTAATATTATTAGAAGTACCGTTCATTATACTCATGAAGCCAAATTATTCTGATAACAATTGATAATCTACTGCAGTACCTACACAGCAAAGTTTGGCTGATCGACGCCCTCATATAAGGGGTTGGAAGTAATTATGAAATTCTGGTTCATCTTTGGTATGATACTACAGATTTTTAGAGATTATTATTCTCAGAAGTAACAGCGAATGATATATCATGAATGAACTATAATCGGAATACCTTTGCTGAGGGTGTTCGTCGCGTTTTTTTGCACTACTAGGGCTCACCACGATGTTCTACATAATCTTACCCACGGCGTAGATCCGATTACGTAACCTGAATGGACCTGGCGACAATAAGCAATCAGCTACCGACCCTTAAATGAAAATCGACGCCGTAAATGGAAGTGGATCAGCCACACTTTGCTAAAACCTCACGACGACATTAGTAGAACATCGCTAGTTTTAATCATTAAGGAAGCCGAAGACGCTGGAGACCAGCCAAAACCTGGAGACGGGAAGTCGAAGCAGAAGCAGAGAGAAGAGGTTATTCTTGCAGAGAAATTAAATTTCTAATCGTGAGACCCATCATTCATTAGTGGATGATACTCGACCGAATAGACCATGACCAGCACGAAGTGAAGAAAATATAGCAGCCGCAGCTGAGAGTGTATTCACGTTTTGGTCCGGTCGATTGAGCGTGATATTACACCCTTGGACTTTTTCCTGTGGAAATATGTAAAGCCTAAAGTCTATGCGGACAATCTCGCTTCGATTCAGACCTTGGAGCAAAACATGACGTGTATCATTCGGCAGTAACCAGTCGAAACGATCGCATGAGTCATCTAAAATTGGACTCAACTGATGGACCAACTGAGACGTAGCCGCGGAAATAGATAATTTTTAGAAAATAAATGAAAAATAATGTTATTTCGAATGATAATAAACATTCCTCATTATATTTGAATTTTCTGTGTTTTTTCTTAAAATAAAGTAGGGAACCTTGAAATGGATCACCATTTAAAATATTTTTTGCCGCTACAAGAAAAACTATTTCATTTTTCAGAGCACTAAGCAGCTACTTTGGAGACAACTCCGTGGAACCGTACACAATCGATGAAGTCTATTCTAATCGAAACGGAAATTTCGCACGAAACTAAAATAAACTCCCAAAATCATCCGGACCCACCCTCCGTGGTTCTTTGTGAATTTTTACAGTTTCTGTCCATCAATAGTGCACTATCAATAAAAAATGGTTGAAGAAACTAAATATTACTCCAATTGAGGCCTAGTATAAATGCCATCTCAGATATATCAGTCCGTTATAAATATTTATATCAGATAGACGTAACTAGAAATTGGATTCATTGTCTAAAAAAGACATAAATAATACTGTCTTATGAAGACATTAGCAAGCAACAAGATCGGAACCAACCTGAACATAATTATGATCACAGGGGGTTATGAGGTGTTGTCTCCGGCATTATTCAAAACAATTGTATCAAAAAGAGTTTATGTGAAAAGGTTTGAAAATAATTGGAATATTTCTTTCAAGTATTTTATTATTTTATAAAAACGTCCGGTAATATTGGCCTACAACTTTGCTTCCGCCGTTTTCCAATATATGTCTCTAGGCTCAAGCACTGGTCTATTAAATCGTCTTATATCGATGTTGGACATTTATGTCAACATTAACCCAACAAAATATTTGTAGAGATCTGTTTGCATCCCAAACTTATTCTCAAAACTGAAAATGTCACTTTTTGAGCCGAATTCTCGACATTTGCGGGATATTTTGCTTTTCTTTTTTAATTCCAAGAAAAGTGCGGCTGAGGCTCATCGACATTTTCAACCGTTTTTATAAAAAAAACTTAAATTTACAAAAAAAAAAAAACGGCGGAAGCAAAGTTGTAGACCTAATAGAATGCGCTCTTCATGTGCATTGTATATTGTTAGCTCTTCTACAAAGTCTCAATATACGTATCTCTTCTTTTTAAAGAAATTTTCCAAGGTGTGAATAATAAATAGTTCTTTATTCGATTTTCGCTCAAGGAATTAATGAAATTAAAATTTTCGGATAGTTCAGCTTACCGTTAGATTTCAAGAAACTGGAAAAATCGTGCTGTAGATCCAGAATCCCGACTTTAACAACGCGAATAATGTTTTACTTAAGAGTGAGTAGCTGTCAGAATTGTCAATATGTATGCTAACTGCACATAATATTGATTGGAAACATAATACTTTTGGCACAGATCCAAGTGCTCAGTGATTTCAACATCACATTTTGTGAGAAAAGTTGTAATTTTTAGAATAATAATTTTCTATCTTCATGTTTCTACAAGTTAAACAATGAAACCACAAAAATTAATGCTTTTGGCTAATCAGAACTCCTTCTTTAATTGTAACAAAATTTCAGAGTGCCATTAGATCTTGTCCCCTAAACATATAATTAAATAAAGCGCTGTTAAAATGCGCAAAACACAAGCGTCTTATTAAATTAACAACACAATTTCAGACAGCTGACAATAATTGTAACGCAACTCGACTGGATTAACATTAACCAATGAAGCACAAAAGCGGAGTGAAGCGAAATAAGAGAGCAAAGCTCCTTCAATCATTTTGACATTGATATGCAGCATTTTGTTGTTCCATGTATTTATTTTAATACTTTCTCAGAATATTTACTAGGGCTTTGTTTGCATTCTAAAGGTCCTTGACATTCGGAACAAAAATTCAGTGTGGGATAATGACTTATGCACAACAAATAAACTGGTAACTGGCTTGGCAACCAATAGAAAACAAAAAGGAGAAAAAAATAAACAATTGATAGCAGACGTACAGTAAGAAAATTATACATATACAAGCACATACATATTAATAGCAACACTTAAGTACACAAGGCAGATATTGATGCATATATATTCACTAAAACATATTTACATTTTAGTACAAAGAGCGCATTTGATATCGAAATACACCGCAAAGCAAGCGAGCAGGCAAGCGAGTGTAATACGCTTTTTGTTCGTGAACAAAACGTGCTGTTTGACAAATAAATAAAACGTTAATAGAATTGCGTTCAACGACTGCGTAAAACAGGAGGCGTCGTCATTCGATGAGGCAGACACTTTATGGACACGCGCCGTTGAAAGTAATTCCTAAGGATTACTAACGGCTTGCCTATATACATGCATATAGTATATATCGCATTGCTCACTTCTGGCGCTGGCTCTAATCGTTGCGGGTGGTGCGTTGCAAGGTGTTTGGCGGCATGCTACAAATTAAATGAGCATTGCAAATAGCAAGCAGTTTATTTGTATTTGTATTTGACTACCACTTTTTTCGCCTTTTCTATTCTATTGACAGGCGTGCTTGAGTGTTTGTAGCGCGTAGCTGGTGTGCGGATAAATACAATATTATTCATGCCACAATCGACTAATGAGCTTGAATACAAAACAGACTAAATACCGTTTGGGTTAGATTTTGGTAATGGAAGGGGGTGTCGGAATTTCTTTGCTGTTAGATACTGGAAATATTTAATTTTGAGTTGATTAGAAGGTAATGTTGTGATAATTTGAATTTAAAGGGGTTGGGAAATTTCTGGTAATAACTCAAAATGTTTGAAATTTATTATGAGAAAAATTATTGTTCAATTTTATTTATTAAAAGGTAGAGTATATTTTTTTAACGTAAATCAATATTGGAAATTTTAGAAATTTGAACACAATCACGCCTATTTTGCATGAATCTATATATTTTTTTGAGGTATTTTTGATATGTGGTAACTTCCAGTCATTCAAATGCTTCTCTCTCAACAAAAGTTGCTAAGAGAGTATTATAGTTTTGTTCACATAACGGTAGTTTGTAAATCTTAAAACTAAACGAGTTAGATAAAGGGTTATGTATATGAAAATGATTAGGATGACGAGACGAGTTAAAATCCGGGTGTCCTTTCGTCCGTATGACCGTGCAACGGATAACTTATGTAAAAATTGAGATATCTTGACGAAACTTGGTACATATGTTCCTTGGGACCGTGAGGAGGTTGGTATTGAAAATGGGCGAAATCGGACAATTGCTACTCAGATTTTTTTCAATGAAAATCGGTACATAATACTTTATAGATACCCTGATAACACGGATGAAAAATGAGTAAAATCGGTTAACAATCACGACTAATTTCCATATAACTCAATTTTGAATTCCATCTGATTCCTACATTTTATAATATATACATAAGGAACCAATGAAGATAGTGGAATAAAACTTTACACTAATACTGCATATCATCCGTGGTCTATAACCCCCGGATATCGAAAATGAAGAACTTAGTGTCTAAGCTAATTATTCATCGAAAATATCGATAACTCTCAGATATTTTAATGTAATTCAGAGAATTTATTTTATTGTTTTCTTCTAATAGTGTGTCTCAGTTCTAAAAAAGATTAAAATCGGGGCATAACTTCCCCTAGCTTACATATACCCAATTACAGGTTTTTCAAAAATACGGTGGGCTTTATTCCGCATATATCGGTCAATATGTGAGATATATTAGCAAAATTCAGTGAGCATATAATCTTGTATATAATGTATGTTGGTGGTGAAAATGAGTGAAATCGGTTCAAGAATTACCTCAGCCCTCATACACTATATACAATGATTTTTGTTATTCTAGTGGATTTTATGCCGAATATATGGATTAAATTGTGTGTTATCTTAATAAAAATAAAGGAATACATTTCGAGAGTATAAAATGTCCGGTTGCATCTGAAATTAGCCTTTCCTTATTTGTTTTATTTTCCCTTCAAAAGATCCCACTGGGATTAGACTGTGAAAGCTAATGCACCATTTTCCCGAGCTCGTCGGAAATGATCTCGCAATGGCTGAATTTTTAATTTTGTGTATCTTTTAGACAGTATATTAATATTTTATGGAATGTTGGCCGGTTTTGCCGGATGGAAACCCATTTGACTCCTTAAGTATGTACAAAATATGAGATTGTAGGTCCTAAAAGTGAAATTTAAATTTAGATACACATATACACATATCCCAATATAGTTCAAACTCTTCCGAAGATACCATTTATACATTAAAATGATAGACTTTATATGATCAATATGTGAGGGATTTTAATGAAATGAAGATGAGCAAGTTTTCTTAAGCAAAAAAGGGTTCAGTGTCACAGATGATTAAAATCAGTATAGACTTTTTCCCTAGCCTTCATGTATCGGATATGGAAATCTCTGTTCTTTCGGTCCACATTAAATCTTATATAACAAAGAAAATAGGAGACATTTTAATGAAATTTGGGTAACATATATTTCATCAGTACCAATAGTAAATATTTTGGATACAAAGCAAGATATCTCAACAAACCAACTTCGTGGCCTATAACTAAATTAATCTAATATCGATATAATTCAACCGTCTGCTATTCTTATAAAATGCAATAGTATCCAATCTTCGTCTACAGCACGAATTTATCATTTTTTTCAATAGTATATTCAATAGTTTTTTCAATAGTATATTAATAGTATATTTTTTTTTCAAGTCCTGATAAACAATTTTTTCAGCCCTTGAGTACATAAACCTTTTTGATATGAGTATATAACCAAAGGATTTAACCACTCAATCAAAAAATATATATATACACCTCCTGCTGAAGGCAAGATTTTGTGCATATTATTCGCATGAAACTCAATAAACAAAGATCCCGAATAGTTGAAATCGGTAGAAATCTATTTATTTATATACTTATAAAAATTCATACAAGGCGTGTTCAAAAAATAACGGGAATTTTATTACTTTGTTGTCGCCTTTAAAATAATCCCCTTTCGATAATTTGCAACTAGTATATCTGCGCTTTTTCTAATCGTCGAAAGATTTAATGAAACAATTTCACAATTCCTACATATATATACAATAGGAGCAAGTGCTGCTATTAATATGATAGATCTAGGAAAATAGGTTACGTCCCATGTGAGATCTTTAGTGGAAAGATCTTGTCACACAATTGACCACAATTTTGTCTATCCCTATAAAATCGAGGCCGTGATTTGTTGTTTTATCACAATGAAAAGGGCAGAAAAGAAAATGTGCACAACTAGAAAGGAGTCACTGGGCACGATACTCACAAGGAATTGCATATGAATTCCTAATTTCTTCTCAGCTTTTTATGCGTAAACTTTATGGAGAATTGTACTTAATTACTTAATTAACATTCATATAATTTAAATGTCGCTGTAAAGATGCGGAGAGAAGTGGATACCACCGAACAACTACCGGTAATATAACACACAACACATTTCAGAATTACTTTTACTACACACATAAATAAACACCCGAAATATTTTGCATAATTTTTACGATTAAAAGAATATGCGAAATTCTAACACACGCTGCTGGCGTACGCCCATAAATAGGCGAAGGCAGCAATTATAAAAACTGGCGAAAAATATACAATTTTATTTGTACTTACCACTGGTGTAAATAAATGAAGGACGCGAAGTATGAATACGGCCGTAAGAGGCTAGGCTGCTGCTATTGAAAATATGCGTTGTTTTGTTGTCGTTTTGTTTTTGTTATTGCTAGCTAGCTGGCTGACTGGCTAGCTGTCAGTGGCACAACCCACTCGACGATGAGAACGGCTCGTGTTACTTTGATAGCGCTCCTGGGTATGCTTGCGCTCACACTATAACGTTTTCGCGCGCTCTCTCCTTCTTTCTTTCTCTCTCTCTTTCAATTGTATTGTATGCTTTCAAAGTACATTCGCTATTTTGTAATTGTTGTTATGGTACTTGTGCTCGCACAATCAGCTGTCAGAATGGTAAGGATATTGTTTTTAAACCATTTGGCAAAAAAATTATATGATAAAAATAAAGCCGAAAGGAAATGATGAAGAATGTGGGGTTAAACATAAAATTTGGCAATGGCAAACAAACAGACGTGAGTACACAATATACACATCGTATTTTTAGCACACTTTTAGGCGGTTTGGCATGTTGTATTTGCCGCCTATTTTACGCGATACACTTTTGAATGAACCTACACTAACATATTTGCTCGAGGATTTTTTTTACTTTAAATGGGTGTGCGAAAATATATCACATGAGTGTGTCTGACCGTTTACCGTTTAACACTTTCTATTTTTATCTCAAAATATTTTTCAATATTTTTTTTTCAATTCTTAAAAGCTTTTGCTTGTTTTCAGAAAAATCACACCAACTTCCACTTCAAATCTCCACTTCCACTATCATTTCCTCTTACCTTCAACAACACTCGCACACACAACGAATTGGGTCACATTTTATGCGATTCCTTGCCGTAATAACATAATCCCGCACTTCACATTAATTTCACACAATCTTCTTTTGTGCACTGCTTAGCTGTAATCAGAAAATGGCTTTTAGGCTTTTCTTTAAAGTTTCTAATTCACTTTAACTCACAAATTTTGCAAAAATATATTTTCTAGTTTCCTTAAAATTTTTTCCTTCCAACAATTGCAAGTGTAGAATTTTTTCACGCGCTGTCTTGGCCTCGCACAACATTCTCTCGCGCAATTCACGACATGTTTGCTGGGGACGACCAGTTGGGCAAACACATCAACCATCTGTGAGCGAAGCAGCGTGGAGTTGCCAGCTAGTAGCTAAATATAGAATGTAGGAAAAATGAGAGAATGTAGAATAATTAGTAGAATTTGAATAAAATGTGATTGGAGTAGTTCACATTTTATAGGAAATAGTTTAATTAAAAATAACTTACAAATAAACCGACTGTGATAGAATTAAAAGTTTTGTAACTTTCTACAAATGTACTACGATTAAGATATCTGTGAGAATTGAAGGTAATACATTTTAAAATTACTAAATTTATATTTTATCTCACTAGATCGATTTTCATAAAAAATTATAATATCGAATTTTTTTTTAAATTTCAAACATATACTTCATCTAAGTTCCAAAGGTTCTATGAATCTATTAGGTCTACAACTTTGCTTCCGCCGTCAAGCACTGGTCGATTAAATCGTTTTATATCGATCTTGGACATTTGTGTCAACTAATGTTGACAACCCAACAAAATATTTGTAGAGATCTGTTAGCATCCGAAACTTATTCTCAACTGAAAATGTCACTTTTTGAGCCGAATTCTCGACATTTGTGGGAAATTTTGCTATTCTTTTTTAATTCCAAGAAAAGTGCGGCTGAGCCAATCGACATTTGAAACCGTTTTTATAAAAAAAAGCTTAAATTTACAAAAAACAAAAACGACGGCAGCAAAGTTGTAGACCTAATACTTCTGTGGGTGATAATTTTGCGGATCTGGATATATGATTCACAAATACTATTTTTTGAAAAACATAGGGTCTAATATCTATATCTATATATATTTTCTAAACAAAGAAATATGAGCTGATGTTCTTCGGCGATGTTATAATAATTTCGTCTTTGAAAAAGATACCGTTGGCTTTACCCAATTTATTAAATGAAAGTCGTTTTATAATATTAACCCGGCCTCTGTGTACTTCTTTCCATAGTGACCCATTCTTTAATAGAATGGAACTAAAGCCTTCTTTTGTTCTAAAGATTATTAGCTACAAAATTATTTAAAGGGAAAGTAGTAAGTCGGGTCAAAAACCATAAAAATAACTTTAACTGGGCCTTACTTTTAATTAACGGCACTTAGCACAGCCAAGTTATCATTTTCATTATAGTATAAAAGGCCATAATATTATAGAAAAAGTATTGACATACATTGAAGAAATGAAGTGTTATACTACTGTAATGTTTATGTCTATAAAAGCTCACTAAACAGCTTTCTTATATCAGAAAGCTTTATTCTCGGTTACCGTTAAGTACGCTGCACAGAAAGTTCTGACAAGAACATTTGCAGTAAAGCTTACATCGTTCTAGTGATTTCCAAAGTGTTTACTGAGCTTTTGCGCTTTTGATTTCCGTTAGCAAAGATAATTGTTAGTTGGGTATTTTGCTGTTATGCCCATAGATGTCTCATCATTGTTGCATGAATATTTCTGGTAATGTCAATTTTTAACGATAGGTTATACATTGTAGCTCCTAGAAGCTAAAGAAAACATCTTAATATTTAAAAATCCAGTGTCCGTGTGTATGTTCCGAATGAACTCAAAAACGAGTCAACAGATATTCATGAAAGTTGGCATATACTACACGTAATTTGGTCCAATTTAGATGATAGGATAGTTATTATTCAAATTAATCGTCTCCAAAATTAATAATTAACATTTTGTTTTACTTTACTACTATATGTAAATATAATATAAAAATGAATTGCTGTTCGTTAGACTCGCAAAAAGTCGAGAACGGCCAAACCGATCTGGCTAATTTTAGTCTTGAAATATTCGTGAAAGGCCAGGAAAAGATTAAAGTGCGAGTAAATATGGAAAAATTGTGAGGAAGATAATAATAAGACAATTTTATTCGAGTTTATAAGAAATATATAAAAAGAGAAAACAAAAAAATAATATTTTGAAGGTTGTCATTGTTGCTTTGTTAAAATGTTTTTGTTATTGTTCAATTGTATAAGGTTGTGTCGATAGCCCAAAACAATTTGTAACAAATAAGGAAAGGCTAAGTTCGGGTCCAACCGAATATTTTATACTCTCGCAATTTATTGATGTAATTTTATTAAGATAACACACAATTTGACCCATATATTCGGCAGACAATATCAAATTGCGATTGTAGACGCAGTTGGAAATGGTAGGGTCTCAGTTGACGCCTCGATGATGAATAAATGATAAATGACTGATTGAATGACCTACATATGTATATTGGTGGTAAAAAAAAAAAACAAAGATATCGATGATATTAATGCGATAATTTAGAATTTCGGTCCAGGAGAGTTGACACAGCTACAAACCAGGATGACGTAGTCAATTATACCAAACTATTTAAAGTTGCCTGAACTATCACTACTCACTTTGCGATTAAAAGTAGTATGAGTTGTCATCATGCTGCGTAACATAAATCGACCTCGAGTAATCAATATCGTCGCCGAAGCCAAGATTGGACCAACTTAATTTAATGTATACTTTTGCTACAACAACGTGTGGCCGGGTCTGCTAGGTATATATATATATATTTTATAAAGTAAGAAAGTCTTAAAATTTCGCATTTTTCATAGAGTGTCAGTTATAAAAAATGAAATTTTTACGAATCAGCTAACACTTATTTGTTTGTATATAATGGATTAAGAAAATATGATAATCCTGATAATTATAAAATTTTTTAATCTACATTTAAGCTTTGGAAACCCATATATATTACAAAAATATTTGTAGAATTTTTCATTACTTATCATAAACGACATAAATAATTATAATAATTTTCAAACTAGTGTAAGTAGTAATTGAAAGTAAATTAATAAATAGATCTCTAATTAGCAATAAGCCAGATTTCTACGGTTCAGCGCCTTAACGTATGCAGTAATATATAATAATTTATTTTTTATTCTCCGCACTAAGCTCTCGAACTATACTTTGACATTAACGTCATTATTTATTTCATATTTTAGTCGAAGATAAATGCGAATTGCCGCAAATATTCTTTATTTTTAGGTTTAAGAGCCTGAAAGTATGCTTTAATCACAAATATTAATCTAATATTCATTGAATCCTTTCATTACAGGTCTTTGGGGTTAGACTTTCAGTTTCTATCTAGCAAATCGTTCATATTTTGGTGCGCAAATTTATTTAATTCGCTTTTCAGGGTAATTTGCATATATGTATTCTGAATCAACCATTCCTTGATCAACAATAACTTTCTAATAATCCACGAAGAACACCCTGCATTTCTTCAAAAAACTATTTCCAGCCTTAAAGCATTATCATACTCGGCATTACTTTCCTTTATTCTCCCACATAAACGCTCTTATTTCTTGACATCAGCAAAACACCAAAACTTTTTGCATACTTTTAGCTGCTGTAAACAAATGTTACAATAATTTCGTAGCGAATATGCTACAACAATGGCATTTGCAAGTCAACAAACAAAAATTTTTCTCGCACAAATCGCATTGATTTCAAAGTCAATAATTCTTTTTAAGTCAACAAGAATGTGGTTGTACAGTAATGCGCCGTTATCGTTACGCGCTTTTAGGCGCACAACCGCTTGGTAGGCTCGATGGCTGTTATTAATGCACGTAAATGCCAACATTGGCAATAAGCACACGCGAAACTTTTACTTTGGCACCCAAAAATATGCAAAGTAGTCATAATTTCACTTTGGCCTCGAAGATTTTGAAGGAGGGCATTTGCCCTTTTCGGTGCTTTGATTTTGATTTCAGTTGTTCGTGAAAATTTGCAACAAAAATTCTTAATAAACAAAACTTTTTTATGCGTCAAGTTATTTTGTAGAAATTGTAAAAAGCAAGCTTTTAAGTCGAAATATGCCGCGCTTTTGTTTTTATAAAAAATAAAAAAAGTCTTTTGTATTGAAAGCAAATTGCTGATTAGAAAAATAAACATGAAAGATGAAGAAGAATTTGCAGAATCTCAATAATTATGGAAATATTAAAATATTTTTTTTAAAGAAAAATAAAATAAACAAGTAAGGAAGGGCTAAGTTCGGGTGTAACCGAACATTTCATACACAATTTGACCCACATATTCGGCATATATATTGTATAAAGTCCATTGAAAGTTGGAAACCATAATAATAGGTTAGAAGCACCGAGGTCCTCGTGTTCAATATATGGGGCCTTAAAAACCTATGGTCCGATTTCGGCGATTTTTAGAATGGGGCTGCCACACTACAAACATAGTATTTGTGCAAAGTTCTGCACCGATATCTTCACTAGTGCTTACTTTATATTATGTAAAGTAAACGATTCAGATTGTCTTCAAAGTTCTGGTATATAGGAAGTCGGCGTGGTTGTAAAGCGATTTGTCCTATTTTCACAATATATCATTGGGATGTAAGGAAACTATTACAAACCATCGGTCGAGTAGTTCCTGAGATATGGTTTTTGACCCATAAGTGGGCGACGACACGGCCATTTTCCATTTTGTAAATCTAAAATATCTGAGTGCAGCTTCCATCTGCAATTTCTTATGTGAAATTTAGTGTTTCTGACGTTTTTCGTTAGTGAGTTAACCCACTTTTAGTAATTTTCAACCTAACCTTTGTATGGGAGGTGGACGTGATTATTATACGATTTCTTTCATTTTTGGACTGTATTAAGAAGTGGTTAAAAAAAACGACTGCAGAAAGTTTGGTTTATATAGCTCTATTGGTTTCTGAGATATGTACAAAAAACCTATTTGGGGGCGGGGTAACGCCCACCTCCCCAAAAAAATTACATCCAAATATGCCACTTCATAGTGCGATCTTTCATACTAAATTATACTTCCATAGCTTTATTTATAGCTTAGTTATGGCACTTTATGTGTTTTCGGTTTTCGCCATTTTGTGGACGTGGCAGTGGTCCGATCTTGCCCATTTTCGAAAGCAACCTCCTCAGGGTGCCAAGGAATATGTGTTCCAAGTTTCGTTAAGATATCTCAATTTTTACTCAAGTTATCCGTTGCACGGACAGACGGACGGACGGACGGACAGACATTCGGATTTGAGCTCCATTCTTCATCCTGATCACTTTGGTATATATAACCCTATATCTAACTCGTTTAGTTTTGGGTGTTACAAACAACCGTTATGTGAACAGAACTATAATACTCTCTAGTAACTTTGTTGCGAGAGTATAAAACTAAGAAAAAGCTTTTTTAATCCAAAATTTCATGAAAAGGTGGTTATAAAAAGTTAAAAAACTAAATATGTAAACAGCAAAGTGTTAGGCAGCATATAACCTCACAAAACTAATGCGGACATTAGTACATTTATTACCCATATAGCTTTCATACCTTTCCAAGCTTTGCATAAGCTCACTAGCTTTCGTTTAGATAACAGTATACCCAACGCTATCGATAATTCAGCAGGTCTATTTTTTTGCTTATTATCCATGTGCATACGCCTCAAGAGACTTTGCAACATAAATAACACCTCACACGCGCCCAACTTTTCGTACGCAAATAAAGATAAATGAAGGTGTTTGCAGTGCATTTGTAGATTACCAGAGAAAGGCACGAAAAGAAAAATTGGTGTGGTTCCCTTTGAATGAGTGCAATTTTTTTCACCTAATACCATAGTTTTCGCTGAGAACTTTTTTCATTTCACTTAATAGCATAGTTTTAGGCGTTAGGCAGAAGATAGATGCAGCGTATTCACACTCATGTGGTGAGTGGCGGCGGAAATTAAGTTGTGAAAGTTCGTCAAACAACGATATATTTTTCGGCTGGGGTATATTTTGCGTCCATTGAGTATATTTAAATCTCCCATGCCAGTAATGCCCTCATTAGTAAACGTTGTGTTAAGAAATGCGGTGTTCACCTTAATAAAAAAACATTTTCATTATCTAATGTATACAGTTTAGTATATATTTAGGCTTTACTTACCTACCTAAGATAGCTATTAATCGCATTGGACGAAACAATACATTCCATTAGCGCAGCTCCACAGTTCAATTTCACGTATTACTCAGAGCATCAGCATATGCTGATATCCATTAAAACTCACACTATTTCTCAAGAGCTCATTATTTTCGCATTTCCCACGCCGCCGCGCAGTAATGTGTAAAATAAATAATTGCAAATCTTTGCAATTCTCACACCTCACAGCCACAAACGCCGAAAAGTACACATTCGTAGGCGCGCTAATACTGACGAAAATCCAATGAGATCGCATTAATTAACTTCACTTCCGTTGCGTTTGCCTGTTTTTTCAGCCAAGTTTCAATGTGTGTGTGTGTGTGTGTGCGGCCTACATCCGTTTGCGTAGTGCTGATTTTCTTAATTCTCGGTTTTGCGGTTTTTGTGTTATTTCAACGCCTGACTGTTATTGTTATCATTGTTGTTTTAGTTGTTGTTCTTTAGCGCATTTTCCGCTTATTCATTCAATTTCTCATTAATTCACCTGCCTTCCTGCGTGTTGTTATTGTTGTTTATTTATGTAATGGATTTGTGTTGCGTAATGCGTTATTTTCTTAGGCAAAAACTTTTAATTAGCGCGCTGATAAGCTCTGGTAGGCGCAGGCACTTGCACTCATACGTATATATTTACACTTTAATTAACATTTAGTGAGTATTAATTTAACTTTGCTGTGCATAATTTTTGGCATTTGTTGCTGTTGATTTTTGATGTGATTTTTTTTTTTGTATTTCTGTTTGCACTTTATTTCGTTAGCGAAGCGTATTAAGAGACCTCAGTAGAATTATAAGCGTTAATTAGATGAGTGATGAACAAAAAAAATTTATTTTACTCTGACTGTTAGTTAAGATTGCAACCAATATCACTCCAAATTAATCCTCAAGAACTTAATTCCATATTAACAGTTAAAATTCAGATGGTATGCTCTGGAATCCAGTAAGTATCTGTAAGATATGTATATTGCGTGTATCCCTATCCCCTATTACGCAGCGCTTTCACCTTTTACCATTGATA
Source organism: Zeugodacus cucurbitae (assembly GCF_028554725.1). NCBI lineage: Eukaryota > Metazoa > Arthropoda > Insecta > Diptera > Tephritidae > Zeugodacus > Zeugodacus cucurbitae. The sequence goes on from NC_071671.1 coordinate 54,478,702, forward strand.
CCATTTGATGTTTTTGAAATTTTCTATAGTCTTATTTACGTTTCGTGGGCTTTCTGTAATATCTGGATCAATTCGGTTTAGTTACCTAAGTTGATTCAGGATATCTTATAATGATTCCCGATAAGCAATACATTAAATAAGATTTAAAATTTACAAAAACAAAAGGTTCAAAATGTTTAATGTTACTTATTAAGCGAAGACAAAATAGTTTTTTTAATGCTAAAGATCGAATCAGACAGGTCAAATGTGCTGGAATGAGAATTAAAATCATAACATATTTGGCGGAATGGTTCGTTTAACTCAAAATTTGTTCTCGAAGATTTTAAAAGTAATGGTCTAAACTGGCTAGATGAACGAAATGGGACATTAAACTTGATATCAGACAAAAGGAAAGAGCTACAAACAGAACCATTCAGAAGTTTTACTAGAAATATTATGCCTAGCATTTCCCTACGACTAGTGAGTGTAGGTAGATTTGTAAGTTTTAAACGACTAGTATACGGAGGAAGATTCAATCTTGAATCCCAGTGTAAGTGACCTAAAGCAAAAAGTAAAAATTGTTTTTGAACGGACTCAAGCTTATCAGAATGGTTTGTAACTAGGATTCAATACCACAGAACCATAATCCAATATAGGTCTTACCAATGTTGTAAAAAGAGTTTTAATAATATACGGATCACTAAATTCTTTAGACCAACGTTTAACAAAGCTAAGAACACCTTTAGCTTTTAAAACAATTGAATTTACATGAGAATTAAACTTTAGTTTAGGGTCCATAGTAACTCCTAAATCAACAATGCTAGATACTTCCTCTAAACTGAAGTTATTTATTACGTAGGGAGAAGGATCAACGAAAAGCACATCGTTTTACATTTTTTAAGATTCAGTGACATATCATTTATGTGAAACCAAGTAATTAAATTATTTAAGTCCGATTGTAACTCCGTTCTATCATTATAAGAAGTATATGATTTAAAAAGATTTAAGATATGAAGATACCCAATTAAGAAGTCTTGGTTGAAAACCAAGATGATCCAATTTTTGCAATAGAATAGAGTGGTTTACTCTATCGAATGCTTTACTAAAGTCTGTATAAATAACATCGTATTCTTATTGTCTCTAAAAACCATTAACACATGGCTTACGAATTCAAGCAAGTTTGATGCTGATATGGAAGCATCTAGTCACTTTGTCATGCACTGCCCAGGTTTTGCAAGTCATACCAAGCTGGAATTAGAAATATGTTGCCACAACAAATTTGTGCCAGGCCCAAAGCGCTTCGGCAACAAATGTGGGGATCCACAAGTAACAGTTTTTGGTATCCCAATTCCTGATTCTTGTGGCGAGAATCGGTCTCTTAGCATTATCTAACTTAACACCATATACATTAGATAGTCGTCGTTTTGTTCAATTGAGTAATTTAAAAACGTAATTCACATTATTCTCACTGATGTTTTCGGACACTCGTTCATTTTTCAGACATCCCTAAATACATTATTCGTATTTTGTGATAGGAAATGGAGAGAAATACTACTAAAACGGCTTTAGTCATTTGATATCACAAATTATGTAATAAAATAGGATAATCAATATATTGCTATTCAAAATTCTGTAAATTGGCAAATGCTAAAATTTCGGCGAAATACCTTTATAAATATATTCACATTATGCTGTTTTTCAAAAGGTAATTATTTCAAAATTAACATAAATACATATTTACTGATTTGTAATTCAATATATTTTATATTTATTTATGGTTCCATTATTGGAATTTATTATACCTTCATGATACCACACAATAGAATCCACAGTTAAATTTATTGTACAAAATTCATTAAAAAATGTATGTGTTCTGCAATTGACAATTTACGCTATAATCTACAGGATGCAAACGTTAATTTTGCCATCATCAAAATGAGCGAAATGCAAAAACCAGCTTCATTGCACTGATTGTTGCCACTACACATTTGTTGCTCGTAGTCAAATAGCTAATGAGATTGGCATACGTTTCGTTTGCAACTGGCATTCGTGTTCAAACTGAAATTGCCACTTGAAATTGCATGCATTTTAAAAATTAACTAATTTGCTCAAATTCTGCGAAAATGTCATGGAATTTTCATAATTCATAATTAAAAAACCACGGCACGACAAGCAATAAAACCGCAAAATTATTTTTTCATCAACAACAACAACTGCAAATGATTACATTTGAGTGAATGATTTGTGTGTGAGTGTATGTGTGTGCGTCGGCTTTTGCCATTGAAATGTCATGCCTTCATCGTTTTTGTAGCGAATATAGTCGACGGCTGACTGACGTTGCCACAACAACAGTCAAACCATAAATTGGCGTACAGGCGCATAATCAGCGGCAAATATGGTGGCAAAGCGATTTAATTGTTGAAGGGTATATTTACGCTCGTATATTGCATTTGTATACGAACAGTGATTTCGCCAACTGTGAATGCAATATTTATTTATTTGATTTGCGAGTGCTCAAAGTTATGGTCGGCACAGCCCAAGTAGTGAAGTGGCATTACGGCGGTTGTCATGAAAAGTTACCAGTAAACCCGTAGCGAAACAGCAAGCTTTGAGGTTGACTGCTTTGAGCATTAATTCATACTCTTCCAAATAGTGGCCCCGTTCGTCCAAATTATGAGTCAACAAAAGTGGTTTTCCGCTACTGAGAATGCCAGTGTCGCGACATGCGTCGTCGAACTATTAGTTTCTAATTAAAAACCCGAGTCCACAGTAGTTTCTTAACACTACAAGTGTATTCTAAGTATAGAGTATATTTTGTATAGGGTTCCTTTGTTGTTATTGTTGGAGCGACAAAATTTCTCGAAATAATGCCGAGTTGATAGCAATTGGCCGGAAAAACTTTGTTATGTAGGCCCGACTCATAGCCCCCGCTACTGCTCCAGATATGTTCAGAGTTAGGAATCTGTATTTGATCGAAGGACTAGCCTTTGTAGCTGTCGATTTTTAACTCAAAGACTATATTATACATCTTCTTCTTGACTGGTGTAGGCAGCGCTTACGCGGTTATAGTCTAGTCCACAACAGCGCGCCACGCATTTCTCCTTTTGGCAGTTTGGCGCCAATTGGTAATTCGAAGTGAAAACAGGTCCTTCTCCACCTGGTCCTTCCAACGGAGTGGAGGTCTCCCTCTTCATCGGTTCCCACCTGCGGCTACTGCATCGAACACTTTCAGAGCTGGACCACTTTCCTTCATTCGAACAACATAACCCAGCCAGAGTAACCGCTGTCTATTTATTCGCTGAACTATGTCTATGTCGTCGAATAACACATACAGCTCATCATTCCATCGTCTGTAGTATTCGACGTTGACAATGTTTAAGGGACCGTAAAACTTCCACAAACCCTTTCTATTGAAAACTCCTAGTGCCGTCTCATCGGATGTTTATATCGTCCACTTTTCTGCACCATAAAGTAGGAAAAAAATGATGAGGAACTTGTAGAGTTTGGTTTTTGTTCGTCGAGACAGGACTTTACTTTTCAATTGCTTACTCAGTCCAAAGTAGCAGCTGTTGGCAAGAGTGATTCTACGTTGGAATTCCAGGCTGACATTGTTATTGCTGTTAACACTTGTTGCCAGAGTCCTTTGAACTATGGAGAAATACTTCAGTAGTTTTAATTTGTCCGAAGGTCTTTTGCTCTTAATTAAGGCCAAGTAGCCTAATTCATGACCTTCATATATGCTTAGGATCCAAGGTCTGATGATATTGGTCAGCGTTTCTGTAAAATTTCTCTTTGATTTAAACCTCATTTTACATTAAACATAGCTTCTGAAAGCGGCTTTAAACTCGGACTGTACGTTGTGGAGTTCGAGCTTGGATATTTGGTAATAAGTCCATCGGTAATATCTGATTAATTCTAGATAATGAGAAGATCTTATCAATGCGATAAAGCTAGGTTATAATTGTTGAAAAATATTTTGAAGCTTTTGTGCTATGTTCATAAGGATAATTCCACGCTAGATGGCGCAAAGTGGAATGAAAATTTAAATGGATAGCAATGAATAAGATTGACCTTTCCCGACAAGCTTGTTCTCTTTCAACCATATTTCTCAGAGAAAATGTCGACTCTTGACTAGGAGAGAATAGGAGAATTCATTAAATCCTAAACTTCAAAGAATGCAACTTTATAGTATATTCTCGGAAACTCTAATTATAAATCTCCTAAAAGTTTAATCCGTTATAATTCCTCCGACTAACTGTATATACACCTACTATTTACATATGCAACCAAAAAAATCATATATTAGAGCATTTGCATGCATCATCGTCCTTATTATGCGGTCAGCGGTGTACACCCGGGAAGTCCAAACGTATGTTGCAACCGACGTGAATGGTAACATTGCCAGCTCAAATATGTAAATAAAAAAATATACATTTGCGTGTGCTTATGTACTGACACGAGTTCCGGCGTATATGAAGCCCGTTTGATCACCAGAAAACATTTTGCAATGAAAATTAAAATTGTTGACAATAACTGTTTTTGTGCGGGGCCTATTTGTACACCGATTGCCCGACACTGTTGTTACCACGGCGTCAGCTACCGTTACACTTTTTGTTGCCGCAATTCGCGTGCCGCCAGCACTTCATCCGCGCTGACCACATTTCATTTGCAGCAGCCGGCAATACGCGCAGACACACACACAGTAGCACTCTGAGGACCATATGCAGCGCGCTGCACTCTCATAATTGTATCTGTTTGCTGTTGTTGTTTGCAGTTTAGCAATTCGTGACTGGCGCGAAATTACACGCATTTTCACAGTAGATTAAAATGCACACCATTTTCACGCATACGAAAATTACCGCGAAATATTGCATGTGGAAAGTGTGTGTACGGATGTGTGCAACATAACATGGCAGTATATATTTTTAAATATTCGTCCATAGTCGTACTTCGTATTCATATTCGTTATTCTCTAACAATATTTACCCTATCACAGAGTTCCATAGTTTTCTGCATATAACGGTACTTGCAATATCATAAAATAGTCCACCTGCATAGGCATAGAGTTCGAGCTCGGCATGCTCGATTACTGGACTAATGAAGATCTACCACTCACCACAATCCTAATCCCAAAGTTGAATTTCATTCCCATCTCAAGAGAACGATTTACAGACACATGCTCTTCACTGTGCCATAAGCAATGAGTGCTTTCAACGACAAGATCAGAATATTGAACCCCATAGTCAGAAAATCTAGCATACATGGCCAAACTTTCGGTAATTTATGGAGAAAGATCGACTTTTCGGTATTCTCATAGCTTTACAAACGAATCCTGACCAAGCAATTCTTGTTTGTGACTCCTACTCTCGCTAGAAGACAAGCTCATCCTAGACTTGATCTGGGTTCCCGGCCACAGGAACATTTTCGGTAATGAAAAAGCAGACGAGCTGGCAAAGACAGCCGAATTAAAACCAAGTCCGCTAGGCTCGACCAGAAGAGAGCTTAATTTACAATTTCAACAATTAGCAAACAACAGATGGAAGAATATAACTAAATGCAAAATAACCAAACAGATATGGCTAAAATACGACATGAAGAGAACTAACAACTTATTAAATAAGTCAAGGAACAGTATCTTCAGACGAACTGTTACCATAACAGGGCATTGGCCATTTGGAGAATATGCGTCGAAAATGGGTATGCCTTACAATAACATATGCCGAAGCTGCGAACTAACAGGGAATAAGAAAACAATTTTCCACTTCCTCTGTGAATGTCCAGCCCTATCGCAGATCCGACACAGAACACTGGGAATCCATTAAGCATCAAACATCGAATGTATGTCTACAAAAAGCATAACGGATATTAGTAGCTTCATCGAAACCACAAAATGGTTTGAACGAGAAGCTTAAACATGATAGCAAATAAAAAAGGTCAACAAAAAGGTCAACGACTAGTGCATCAAAATGGCACAGATAGTGCTAATTGAGCTCGAACAATAACAGGGCAGCACTTCTACCTACCTACTCTCTGAGTGGATTTTCCAACTACTAGGCGCCTCTGTTGATCGGAATTAATAAAGACTTTGCTGAAAAGACCATAGATTTTACCTTTTAACATGAAGACAAAGCTTTTCCGAAAGTATTCAAGAAGAAAGAATTTTAAAAATTTAAAAGAGTTCGACTTTTTCGACGACGACCTTTTCGAGCTATTTATATCGGACTTTCTTATCTGTACTCGATACAATTTTGTAAAGAAACATCCAACTGCTGACCACCAAAAATTGAGCCGTTAGCTATGTCTTCTGTAGACTGGAAAAAGAGGGGAGGTGAAAGAGTCCAAAATAACAGGCACGACAATGCCGATTCCGATGGAACCGGACTATTTAGTTGTGAAAGAAAGAAAAATTCGATTAAGAAAGGATGTAGAATCTGGATCTTTGAAAAAAAAATATTTCGATTTTGGATAGAACGATTTGCCGAAATACGAAAGAAACTGATTTTGATTAAAATCATTCAAATCTTATTATTATGTTAAATAAAGATGTCCTACTATTGCACTAGTTTAATGTTATCTTTATTAAGAAGTTATAACAACTAAAGTTTACAGACGATCAACTAAAAATATTTTTTTTTTTTAAATCACAGATTTTCCAGAATATATAATTGAGGCTATTCACAGTACGCTAATCCAGTCCCCTCCCTCACACGTTTCTGATATTTCCAACGATAATACACCACTTCTCCAACAAAAGCAATGCATGCTAAAGCCAAGCAGCCAAGGTATTGTATGCGTATCCAGTAAAAATCATCTAAAACTAAAGGTCTACCAAAATCCATAGGCTTACTTAAATCCTCGAATACAACCAACTTTAGCTTCGCCATAACATAGAAATTTAACGATAACCACTCTTTTATGATACCCGAAGAATATAGACGCAGTATGAAGTCATCCAACAGATCAAGATAAGGCAGATCCGGGCGCGTTGGCAAACAATTAAGGGCATTTTTAAAGAAACACAAATCCGTATTGAAATAGAATATCGGGCGATGAAAGAGACTTTGTTGAAACTCGAAGACCTCCCAACGTGCATTTGACACGGGATATACATACTTCGTATTCATCGATGAGCGAAGTTTCAACCATGCGTTGTAGTCTTGCATGATCTCAAAGAGTTTTGGATGCGCCAACGCGCTGCTGTTCGAATCTAATACATATTTCTCTTTCGCTGAGAATATAACTTTGAGACCCGCAGCTTCCATGTCGTCATAACTGCGGTACATCGGTTGTAGTGGTGGATGCGTTAGATAAGATTGCAGATAAGCCTGATAGGTTGTATTGGTAATGATGCTCATGTAGCAGAGTAAGAATATGATAAGTTTCACTTTCAAATTTGGTCTGACTGCTGGCACAAAGGATTGACCCAAAATACCGCGTATACTTTTGTCATTCAAGAAGAGATTAATAAAACTGATTTTCAAGCGCTGATTGAGGTGTGTTAGTAAGGCGGCGAATATTACAGTAAAAACGTAAATAAAAAACAGTGTTGGTAAACGCACAATCCCCACGAATAGCTCATTAATTGGTACAGTTTCGGGCAGCGGCACCATATAACAATAATCTAAATGTTGTACTGGATAAGACATCATAGCCAATTCTTCCAAGCTATGTGGAAATGTTAAACCTGCGACAATATCGACAGTGTTGTTAAGCGCCAACTCAACTAAATCACCGAAGTACATGGTTTTACCCACTTCAAATGGATGTTCAATGGCCAGTGTTGCATTTCGTTTGTCGGCAAATACCGACACTAATTTACCGATATAGCCCTCTATCTGCAACGTGCCATCCGCTTCGTAGTAGAGCATCGAACGTGGTTGCAGCTGATCAGGGTATGTCAAGAGCTTCATGCCATGCATATTGCGAAATTGATGCTCAAAGATGGAACTCGAGTGTACAGTTTTCTCTTTATAGCGTGGCGCATCGAGTGGAAACATATTGCAGGTGTAATACTTGTGTGTCCCAGCGAAGCCATTTGGTATTACTAACACATTATAAATATCTTTAGCCATCGCGTTTAAGCAGATTTCTGTTATTATCTTTAAATTAGTCGCATTCGGTGCATAGACTACAATACGAGTTTGCTTCAAACCATGAAACACATTGACTTCCTCAAACGCAGCGCCCAGATTTTCATGTTCCAGACACAGTAGTATGACTAGCTCTCTCGAAAATGACATTTTGTATTTATATGCCAGCGGTTTATCGATGAGCAACACGGGTCAAGCTAGCTCGTGTAGAAGCTGCTCGAAAACACAATCTTCTGTTCCTGACTTCCAAACTGCCAGGGTGTTATAATCCCGTTCATCACGCACGTTTTCCAACAATTTCAGCAAATCTCTTCCAGCGGTCTCATTGAAATCCGTATTGAATGCATTCACCTTAACGAAAGTCTTTGTACTGACTAATATTGATATAAAATACAATAAACATTTCGAAAGCCGACTACTTAGCATGCTGAACATCGCAAACGGTACTATTTCATTGTTTAACTAAACGGTTTTGACACCAATCGACTCTTTTAAGTGGGCATTAGCACCTGTTTTGACTTATTGCGTGCAAATGGTTGCATTGCAATTAGTTTTAGAAATATTTTGTATTCTTGTTTTCGTTGTTTGACAAGTCCCTTTTCATGTTTTATAAACAGAAATAACAGTTAGATATTTAGCTGTAAATTTTTCTGTTTATGTTAAAAAAATAACGGCAATTTTCTGATTTTTTGAAAAAATATTTTTCATTTGTCTATACTATTGTCGGTTTCTAAATAGTCCCCATTCGATGGTATGCCAGTTCTTCTTTACAATACTCAAACTCGATTTTTAAGATAGCCTTTGTCGATTTCTGGTAAGCTTGTTAAACGTCGGCCATTTAAGATTCTCTTTTTTATCACTATATATTTTAGCTTGTTTGGAAATAGGAAAAATTCGCAGGGATTCTTGTCTGGAGAATATGGCGCCTGGGGCAGTCTAAACAAAAATCATCAATCATAAAAATACATCTAATGTATGAAACAAATTTTTGACTTTTTTGACTTTCCAAACACGCGAAATTTTATGTTTTGAAAATTCCCGTTATTTTTTTAACATAATACGTATATCAGAGTTAGAATTCTGTGTGATAAACTTACAAACCATATATCAATGGTTTAGACACATTTCTCGTTTCCAAGTGCTTTACTAATATCGTATATGAGAACCGAAGACCATGTCCACAGTGGACGTTCATAGCGATAGTAAGATGAAATTGATCGAGACAGCTGATTCTTTACAGATATAAAAGAAATTCTTTTAATTTGTTCTTCATGAATATTTGAGTTTGAGTAAGGGGATAACCTTGAATGCCTAATATTAGGTTAGAATCACCGATGTCCTCATATACGATATATAGGGGCCTTGAAAACCTATGGTCCGATTTCGGCGATTTTTAGAAAGGGGCTGCCACACTATAAATGCAGTATTTATGCAAAGTTCTGCTCCGATATCTTCACTAGTACTTACTTCATATATTGTAAAGTAAATGATTCAGATTGGCTTCAAAGTTCTGGTATATGGGAAGTAGGCATGGTTGTGAACCGATTTGGCCTATTTTCACACCATATGATTGGGATGAAAGGAAAATTTTACAAACCAAATTTCATTGATATTGGTCGAGTAGTTTCGGAGATATGGTTTTTGACCCATAAGTGGGAGCCACACCCACTTAAAATTTTGTATACTTTGTATCAATTTGAGTGGAGTCCTTTTGTACCTTCTTCTTAAAGAAATTTAAGGTTTCTGGAGTCCTTCCTTGCTGAATTAAAGAATTTTTAGTAGTTTTCAACATAACCTTTGTATAGGAGGTGAGCGTGGTAATAATCCGATTTTCTTCATTTTTGGACTGTATAAATAGAATCTAAAAGAAACGACTCTAGAAAGTTTCCTTGATATTGCTTTAGTAGTTTGCGAGATATATACAAAAAACTTAGTAGGGGGCGAGGCGGCCGCCCACTTCCCTAAAAAATTACATCCAAATATGCCCCTTTACAGTGCGATCCTTCATACCAAATTTTATTTCCATAGCTTTATTTATGGCTTAGTTATGGCACTTTATGTGTTTTCGGTTTTCGCCATTTTGTGGGCGTGGCAGTAGTCCGATTTTGCTCATTTGAAAGCAACCTTCCTATGGTGCCAAGAAACAAGTGTGCCAAGTTTCATCAAGATATCTTAAGTTTTACCGTTATTTGAACAAAACTCTTAGCAAGTTTGTTGCGAGAGTATAATGAAGAAGTGATAGCAGAAACTGAGGCATACTGTGTAAATATGTCATTTACTAAAAAAAAATCTTTCCAAGTCGGTGTATCGCTCTCAATAATAAAATCGAATATTGGTTCAACAAATTTAGTTTTTTTCTATAACCAAGTTGGTTAAAAAAGGTAGAACTGCACATGAAATTTGACCTAAAAGCCTAAGTTGTCATGTCCGCAATAATTTTCTTAAACTTTTCTAGCACGTTTATTCTTATTCTTATAAGACGATTGAGCGGACGAAACCATGCTATTTCTTGTACGCATTTTAAGTAGAAGACATGTCTTTAAGAACAACTATCGATATCTTAACATACTGTTTCAAAAAAATGCTGTCACTTTCATTCATATTCTGGACGATTATTTTGATAAATTTCAATCCATATTTTCATCGACTTTAAATTTTAGATCGGGTATTAATTCTAAACAATTAATTTGATAGCTTCGACTTTGACTTCATTTTCGTCATACTGCAGCCTTTATCAAACAATTTTTTTAACAATTCATATATACATATCTGACTTGCTCTATGCGATACGATGTCCTCTAAGTCCTCATCGGCTTATTGAATAATATAAATCAAAAAATCTCATAATTTCTTACATTCTCTAATTAAGCTCTTTGAGTTGCTTTTACAACTAATTATTGAATATTTATAATCCGATTTATTTATGAATTTACTTCAGTTAAACTCGAAGAATGGCCTTACATTCTAACAAAAGGAATGAATGAAAGTACAGCTTAAGCACAAAAATATAACACAATAAGAGATGCACAATAAGAGATGCAGTCTTTGGCCAGTCTTTGACTAGTGGCTGATTAAAAGTAAAAAAAGTATACAAAAATACAATAAGTAACCGTATCGCCTTGTATTGTGCACTTGCAAGACGAAAGTGTTACTTTGTTGCCTTATTACAGATGCAACGCCGTCTCTTAGCCCGCGGCAGAAGATTGTGGCGAATTCTATGCAATCAACTTGCTGCAATTTAGTGAAAAACGAACTGATCAAACGGTGAAAAAACGAAAAGGAAACAAAGCATTGCAAAGCAAAAAAAGAAGGTAAGAGAAGAAAAAGAAACTTTGTTGTTGTTCTTGCTTCCTTTTTACTTGAACGCTCAACTTTTTCGCACTTCCCTATTTGTGCTGGGCTTTCAGTAGTTTTAATTCATTTGCCGCTTTTTATTGCGCGTTTATTAATGGCGCTGCCGCCGCTGGCAGGCAGGCAGTGTCCGTCCGTTGCACGACGATGACGATGACGCTTCGCAACAATTGCGTGAATTGCTGCGACAATTTTGCGCTGTTAGCGATAAATTGCTGTGTATTTTACTTTGTGCTTTTACTATTTCATTTGTTTAGTATATGTATTTACGCCTTTGCCACTTTTGCCCATTTTTATGCGCTTCCACTCTGCGCTTGCAACAGCCAGAGCCTGTCCAGCGCTGTAACTTTAAAAGGAAACAGTTCGCCTTTTCTGTGCGGACAGGGGTAAATAGCGAGCGGCGCACGGAGGACGATCCCGGTAGTGTCCTTTTAAACGTGGTGTCGTAGTTTACAGCTTTGCGGACCTTTCAATGGCGCCGCTTGAAAAGTAATTGATTTATGCGCAGAAAATGCTCAGTTAATTGGACAGCACACTGTGGACATTGGTGCTGTGTGAGTAGTGGTCGCCGTTTTTTTACAAAGAAATTCGAATTAAAAAAAATCACGAATAAATTCGCTTTAGTATATTTAAAGTAAAGCTTTGTCAATTCGAAATCATTCAAGTATAGAGTAAATAATGAATAAATAGTTAAATAAAAGTGCACGGCAGTCTGGTCAAAGTGATTTATTGGTGGTATAGCGGCTTGTTCGCTTCAATAGCTCCCACTTAATGCTGAGGAAATTCACGGAAATGTAATTATTTTTTCTCAATACTTTACATTAGAACTAATTATTGCAATTGCTTTCAGTGATTGATGGAATTTCTTTTAAAAATTGTGTAAGCGCTTTTATAGAGATTAGAAAGAACATACAGCATCTAAAGCTCTCACGATAAAAAAATCCACATAAATTTTGTTTTTTTTTTTTTACATAAGGGGGTCATCCCATATGATGGGCTCAAAAAATTTTTTGCTTATTCTTTATTTAACATGTCTAGAATACTGTAGTAAAGTGATTTTAAGAAATTTGAAGTCGGTTTAAAGTGACAGCAGTTAGAAGACGGGGCTCTCCGAAGCGCTTGTTTGGCAGCTGGAAACTTTCGACTTGAACTTTGTGGGGTACATTCAGCACATGAACTCATGGAACGCTTATTATTATTTAAAAATTCCAAAAAATCATTTTTTTTTATAACAAAAAACTAAAACAAAATCGCAATCGCAATTTTTTTCCAAATGTCTACCAAAAGTTCCATTTTTGGTAAATGCAATGATTGCAATACGTTCCATGCATTTAAGCTTAGAGATTAAAACCCGGCTAATTCGTTTCGTTTCCGATAAGCCAATCAGCCGGAATAGTGGATGAAGTGCGAGCGCCATTTTTTCGAGGCGGTAGTGTTCAGAACGCTGTAACTCATATTCTACACAATATTTATACTCTCACAATAAAAGTTGCTAAGAGAGTAGTATAGCTTTGTCCACATAACGGTTGTTTGTAAGTCCTAAAACTAAACAAGTTAGATATAGGGTTATATATACCAAAGTGATCAGGGTGACGAGTAAAGTTCAAATCCGGATGTCTGTCTGTCCGTCCGTACGTCCGTCCTCGCAAGCTGTAACTTGAGCAAAAACATAAACAGCTATAACTAAGCCGTGAAAGTGAAATTTGGTACAAAGGATTGTTCTGAGAAGTGCCATATTTGGATGTAATTTTTTTGTGAAAGTGGGCGTGGGCCCGCCCCCTATATCAACGAAACTCTCAGGAGTCGTTTTACTCAGGCATTTCCTTATATAATCCAAAAATGGATGAAATCGGATTAAAACCAAGCTCACCTCCCATACAAAGGTTATGTTGAAAACTACTAAAAATGCTTTAATTCAGTAAGGAAAACCAACAGAAACCTTAAATTTTATTATAAAGAAGGTCCAGAAGACCTGCACTCAAAATGGTAAATAAAATTTTAAATGGGCGTGGTTCCGCCCACTTATGGGTCTAGCATAATATATCTCCGAAACTACTCGACCAATATCAATGAAATTTGGTTTCTAATATTTTCCTTGCATCCCAATGATATTTTGTGAAAGTAGTCCAAATCGGATCACAACCACGCCTACTTCTTGTATACCAGAACTTTGAAGTCGATCTGAATCGTTAACTTTACAATATATAAAGTAAGCACTAATGAAGATATCGGAACAGAACTTTGATTTAATACTGAATTTTTAGTTTGGCAGCCCCTTTCTAAAAATCGCCGAAATCGGACCATAGGTTTTCAAGGCCCCTATATATCGTACATGAGGACCTCGGTGCTTCTAACCTAATATTAGGGTTTCCAACTTTCAATGGACTTTATACCACATATATGACGAATATGTGGGTCAAATTGTGTGTTATATTAATGAAATTCAATAAATAAATTGCGAGAGCATAAAATGTTCGGTTACACCCAAACTTAGCCCTTCCTTACTTGTTTAAGTTTAAAATTTAAATGTATACAGTCGAAATATATGTTAATAAATGGTATTAATTATAATGTTCTATCTATTTACTGGTCGTAGAAAAGAAATTCTGAAAAATCACTAAAAAACGGGCCGTTAGTTCGGATGACCCCCTTAAAACCGAATCGCTAAAATTTCGAAGCTATACTGGGGGATGGGGTCATATGTAGAAGTTCACGCAAGTGAGGAAAGTTTCTGATTGCCATTCACTGGGGGATGGGGTCATATGTAGAAGTTCACGCAAGTGAGGAAAGTTTCTGATTGCCATTCACTTGGGAGTGGCCAGGAACGATTCTTTTGCATATGACTCAAGCAGCTCACGACTTCCGGTTTTAGACCAAGTATCCCCTGGGTAGCTAACAGACATCCGTTTGGAGGCGAGCTAAAGTGAGAAGGCGAAGCCCGCTTGTGCGGTTGTGCGTAGGGCTTGGGACCCACCACATAAAAAAATCTCCCCAATGAAAACAAACACCGAGCCTCGGATGAGAAACCCCCCTTTTGATGACGACCCCTGCAAACGTACTAAGGATCATGATTTGAGGGCATGCACCTGGAATGTCCGGACTCTTAATTGGGAAGGTGCCTCTGCCCAGCTGGTTGATGTCCTCATACAACTAAAGGCTGACATCACCGCCGTCCAAGAAGTGCGATGGACGAGACAAGGACGGAAGAAGGTGGGTCCTTGTGACATCTACTACAGCGGCCATATAAAGGAGCGCAAATTCGGTGTTGGATTTGTGGTGGGAGAGAGACTACGTCGCCGAGTCCTGGCATTCACCCCGGTGGATGAACGTCTTGCCATAATCCGCATCAAAGCGAGGTTCTTCAACATATCGCTGATTTGCGCCCACGCCCCAACGGAAGAGAAGGACGATGTGACCAAAGATGCTTTCTATGAGCGCCTAGAACGCACCTATGAGCGCTGCCCCCGCCACGATGTCAAAATCGTGCTTGGCGATTTTAACGCCAGGGTGGGTAAAGAAGGTGTCTTTGGCACAACAGTCGGAAAATTCAGCCTCCATGACGAAACATCGCCAAACGGCCTGAGGCTGATCGACTTCGCTGGGGCCCGAAATATGGTTGTCTGTAGTACCAGATTCCAGCATAAAAAAATTCATCAAGCAACGTGGCTGTCCCCTGATCGAAACACGCGCAATCAAATCGATCACGTTGTGATAGACGGAAGACATGTCTCCAGTGTTTTAGACGTGCGTACGCTCCGAGGACCAAACATTGACTCGGACCATTATCTAGTAGCAGCAAAGATACGCACTCGCCTCTGTGCAGCAAAGAACGCCCGTCAACAAACACAAGGAAGGTTCGACGTCGAAAAGCTGCAATCACAACCGACAGCCGAACGATTTTCTACTCGACTTGCACTCCTGCTCTCTGAGAGCACTCATCAGCATCTCGATATAAGGGAGCTGTGGAACGGCATCTCAAACTCATTGCATACCGCTGCAGCCGAAACAATTGGTCTCCGGCAACGCCAAAAAACCAGTTGGTACGATGAGAATTGTCGTTCCGCAGTGGAGAGAAAACAGACTGCCTACCTCGCAACGTTGCGATCGACCACAACACGTTCGGGGTGGGATAGATATCGAGAACTGAAGAGGGAAGCGAGACGCATTTGCAGACGTAAAAAGAAAGAGGCCGAAATGCGTGAGTATGAAAAGCTTGAAAAGCTGGCCGACATGGGTAATGCTCGAAAATTTTATGAAAAGATGAGGCGATTAACAGAAGGTTTCAAGACCGGAGCATTATCATGTAGGGACCGAGAAGGTAATCTGGTAACGGATGTCCAGAGCACACTGGGATTATGGAGGGAACACTTCTCCGACCTGCTCAATGGCAGTGAAAGTACAACACCAGGAGATGGCGAACCCGATTCCCCAATCGATGACGATGGAATAGATGTTCCATTACCCGACCATGAAGAAATTCGAATAGCAATTGCCCGCTTGAAGAACAACAAAGCGGCGGGGGCCGATGGATTACCGGCCGAGCTATTCAAATACGGCGGCGAAGAACTGATAAGGTGCATGCATCAGCTTCTTTGTAGAATATGGTCGGAAGAAAGCATGCCTGACGATTGGAATCTTAGTGTGCTCTGCCCAATCCATAAGAAGGGAGACCCCACAATCTGCGCCAACTACCGTGGTATAAGTCTCCTCAATATCGCATATAAGGTTTTGTCGAGCGTATTGTGTGAAAGACTAAAGCCCACCGTCAACGAACTGATTGGACCTTATCAGTGTGGCTTTAGACCTGGAAAATCCACAATGGACCAGATATTCACCATGCGCCAAATCTTGGAAAAGACCCGAGAGAGAAGAATCGATACTCACCATCTTTTTATCGATTTTAAAGCTGTCTTCGATAGCACGAAAAGGAGCTGCCTTTATGCCGCGATGTCTGAATTTGGTATCCCTGCAAAACTAATACGGCTATGTAAGCTGACGTTGAGCAACACCAAAAGCTCCGTCAGGATCGGGAAGGACCTCTCCGAGCCGTTCGATACCAAACGAGGCTTCAGACAGGGTGACTCACTTTCGTGCGACTTCTTCAATCTATTGCTGGAAAAAATAATACGAGCTGCAGAACTAAATAGAGAGGGTACAATCTTCTACAAGAGTGTACAGCTCCTGGCGTATGCCGATGATATTGATATCATCGGAAGCAACAACCGCGCCGTTTGTTCTGCGTTTTCCAGACTAGATAAAGAAGCGAAGCGTATGGGTCTGGTGGTGAATGAGGACAAGACGAAATATCTCCTGTCATCAAACAAACAGTCAGCGCACTCGCGTCTTGGCTCCCACGTCACTGTTGACAGTCATAACTTTGAAGTTGTAGATAATTTCGTTTATCTGGGAACCAGCATTAACAACACCAACAATGTCAGCCTTGAAATCCAACGCAGAATCACTCTTGCCAACAGGTGCTACTTTGGACTGAGTAGGCAATTGAAAAGTAAAGTCCTCTCTCGACGAACCAAAATCAAACTCTATAAGTCGCTCATTATTCCCGTCCTGATGTATGGCGCTGAAGCGTGGACGATGACAACATCCGATGAGACGACTCTTGGGGTTTTCGAGAGAAAGGTTTTGCGCAAGATTTATGGTCCCTTAAACATTGGCAACGGCGAATACCGCAGACGATGGAACGATGAGCTGTACGAGTTATACGACGACATTGACATAGTTCAGCGAATAAAAAGACAGCGGCTACGCTGGCTAGGTCATGTTGTACGGATGGAAGAAAACAATCCAGCTCTGAAAGTATTCGATGCAGTACCCGCTGGAGGAAGCCGCGGAAGAGGACGACCTCCACTCCGGTGGAAAGACCAAGTGCAAAGTGACCTGGCTTCACTTGGTGTTTCCAGTTGGCGCCAAAAAGCAAAAAGGAGGAATGCGTGGCGCGCTCTGGTGGATTCGGCTATAATCGCTTAAAGCGGTTCCTACGCCAAATATATATATATACTACGCCAGCTTCATATTTACAACAAAAAGTATAATTAGACATTGAAATTATGAAAATAGTATGCTTTACTAGAAATATGCTGAACTTCATTAACTGAGAAGGAATATATTGTTTATTATTAAGATTGCCCAAACATTTTCAAAAGTATCTTTCTAACAAAAAAATGTATATGCTATCGAATATTTTTGACAGAAGTAAGTTAATTCGGAAAACTTGAAAATAAGCAAATAATTATAATTTACTGTACTTGGTTAAGATAGAAATTCTAATGCATATCATAAAAGTATTTACAACCAAAGACAAATTGTAAACAGGTTAGGTTTGAATCATTAAAATTACAATATTTCCAACACATCTATGTCATAACCTCAATATTCTATGCTAACCCAGTAGAAGTATTATCGGGAAATTTGATAAAACCTAATGGTCTATCTTTAAAACAAACTTAATAGGTAAATCACAAAATTAATAAATTTACAAAAGTTGATTGGATTGAATAGGATTGAATTTAAGTTAATATTATAAATAAATAAATAAATATTATTCTATACTAGTTTAATAGTTGCCATACCTGTTGCTGTACCTCTTTCCGTTCTTCCAAAAATATAAGTTTCCAAAATATTTGTAACTGGTCCCAAAAAAATAATATACCTGAAAATAAAAACCAATAAAAAATTTCTAAAATAATACTCACATGACTCACCTTTTATGGCATTTATATCCATATCTAAATACTTGCGCACTTATGTATGAAATATTTATCTCTCTAAGATTCCGCTGCTTTTACTCATGTTGCCATTGAAAGTGCAAGCTGCGCACACCAAAGGTCTTGCAAATTTTTCTTTACACTAATTAAACAAACAAACATTTCAAATTAACAAACAGAGAAGCATTTATAGTTAGTGATATCATATTACTCTTTAAAACAATTATTGCGGATTTATAGCATTTTTACACCGCCAAATTAATTGATCATTAAAATTTTTATTGAGAAACCATTTTTTGTCTTTTACACTGCCGGCTATTCGATCAGCTATTATAAATACATTTTTGTTTTTTCTTTTCATAAGAAGTTGGTAAGTTTCATGAACTGATTGATATTGTTAGCAGCGACATCTGCCTTACCTACTTTATCAAAAGTAGGCTGACAAAGAACGTATATCGTACGTCTTTGTCGCAGAGTTGCATTTCATTTTCAAGTCGATTAAAATTCAATTATGATTTAATGTAGATTTTTATTTTGAATGGTAAATCGATCTTAATAAGCGTTTTAATCGAGCAGAGGCTGGTTAATTGATAAATTAGCTCCTGTGTAAAAAGGCTATTAGATAAGTCCTCAGTAACAAAAACGCACAAAAGTATGCAACAAAAATCGAGGAATGTTAAAAATCGCTAATTAAGTAGGGGGAATATTTTTAGAAAATAATATAATATGTAAAGCTTTGAAAAAATATATAATATATTAATTCGTGATTTAAATATATCAATAGATAGTAAATACATAAATCTATGTTCTGCAGCAGAAGGTATTGAATATAATAATAAAAAAATAAAGTTCACCTAACAAAATATGTCACTTAAATTTGTATTTTCTTATCCATCTATGTAATGCAATTAAGTGCCTAATATTCAGTGAAAAACAAATCTGAGAGGAAAACTAATATTCTTTTAATGCATTTTAGCGATTGTTGGTGATTCACTACTATTTACTACTCAAAGCTTCATAAGAACAGGTCGCTAACAACGTCCACGTGATTGTCGCAGGTGAAAGCTGTCACAACACAAATTCTTCTTCTGAATAATATAGTTAAAACTTTCGTATGTCCATCAAGTTATTGTGATAACTTTCTGCTTAGCTGGCATTCGGACAAGTATGAAATAAGTATACAGTGGAACTTCTCTAACTCGAATCACAATAATTCAGAAAAAAACTTCGAGTTATAGAATTTTCATTAAAACGTACAATTTTTCCAAAAATGTATCCAATCCATAAGTGTAATATGATATTTTTTGTTCGCCTCCTTACGATATAGGGAGGCTCCTTAAAAATTATGCCTCGATAGTACAATGTTAAGTTTTGTATTATGCCCTGGTCGAAAAGTTCGATTTCTAGAAGGACCCATTCAAAAGTTCGAGTTATGGAGAACTTCGAGTTAAGGAAGTTTGAGTTATGGAAGGAAATTTGTATGAAATTTGATTTCTAAACGTTATTGCCAATGCAAAAGTTCGAGTTATGGAGATCTTCGAGTTTTGAAAGTTCCACTGTATATGAGAGGGGACTCATAGAAATTTGAAGTAAGCTCAGTGGCTGTGAAGCTCGTTTGATAGTTTGGTGTTCTTGATAAAAGTTGGTCACAACAAAGTATAAATTAAATATGTACTAAGATTTTTGATTAATATTGAAGGAATAGTAGTGGTCGAGAAAGTATACACGACAAGAGAGAGCTTCCGAAATCCGTTTAATTAAACAACTGAACGCTCAGGACCATAAGTTTCACTTTCGATTTTCTGTTTTGACCTGATTTTTTCCGAAAACTTGTATTTTATCAAGAAGAATTCTAGGTTGAAAACCCAAAAAGCTTTATAGCTTGACCAGGATGTATACAGAGGCATGACAAACTCTTTTTGTGGGTAGAAAAGGAACTCATGAGCTTGCACTACCTTTGGTTTCGGAAAAAAGCCACTAAAAGTGTGTCCTTAATTTTTTCAGAATTAATAAGAACTCTTACTTTTTTAATAAAAAATATACTGGAATGGCTTTAACCCTTAGAAAGGTGTTTTATGTTCTAAGCCAATGCCAAAATTAAAAACTAAATAAATTCCAAATAGTTACACATTTAATGCTGCCAAATTCATTTAAAATTAATTACACAGTTTTTTATTCCGCTACATTTCCTCTATGCAGTACTAATTAACTCAAGCGCGACTTGAACGCTCATTTAGTAGTTAAGTGCCTTTCACCAGCAGAAACAAAAATGTAATGGAATAGTTTTCAAAAATATACTCGTACATATAGTGATATTTATATGTTTGTATATTTTCATTTTAAAAGCAACATTTCGAAACACCACAGCGACCACATAAAGCTTTTAACCCGCCATCAAGTGAAAAGCTATTTTCACAGTTTCGTAAATGCGAGAGCACAAACACACACCGACTTTTGCCCTTTAAAGCACTACAACAAAGCACATACATATGTATGCTTTCATTAAGTATGCACTGTGTAGAAGTATAAATCTGCTCGCTTGCACCTTTGATTGCCGTCAGTCAATTACAGCCGCGAATTACCGCTAATTGAGTACATATGTAAAAAAAATTTAACCAATTTAAGTGCAACTGCCATTAACGGTACAAGTGCATTTTGGATAAGTGGATAGTGGTAAGTCAAGGTAACTGTTACCTTTTCACGAATTCAAAGGTAAAAAGCATTGTAATGAATTGCTAGAAATGCATTAAATGAAGTACTAATTGAATTTTCATTCTAAGTTTGTTGTAAATAATGAGTGAGAGAGAGAAATAAAAAATTTGGTTGGACGTAATAACCGCTACCGCTATATGAGAGATTTCATTATTTCAGATCATTGTTGAAATAAGAATCTCAATAAGATTCTTGCGAGGCTGCCCCTAACTGCGGGTGATCAATTTGTTTCGTGTATGGTCAACAAAGGAAGCCCATTTATGACTGAAAAGGTATCTAAAAAAGGAAATTTCCGCATTTGTAACAAAGAGTAACCTGAAGAGATTCAAGAGCTGACATTTCATCCCGAAAAAACAATGGATGGAATCATCGGTCCATATTTCTTCAAAACTTATGCCGTCGAGAACGTAACCACACATGGAGACCGTTATCGTGCCACGACAAACGACTATTTGATGATTGAAATTGAAGCTTGTGATTTCGGAATTATTTAGTTTCAACTAGACGGCGTTACTTCATACACAACGCATCAATCAATAAATTTATTAAGAGAACACTTCGGTGAGCAAATAATTTCACGTTTTGGGCCGATCGGCCTCCCCTTCCTCCGGCGGGTACTGCATCGAACACTTTCAGGGCTGGAGAGTTTTCGTCCATTCGGACAACATGACCTAGCCAGCGTAGCGTATTGCTGGCGAGAGAGGACTTTACTTTTCAATTGCCTACTCAGTCCGAAGTAGCACCTGTTGGTAAGAGTGATTATGCGTTGGATTTCGAGGCTGACATTGTTCGTGTTGTTGATGCTGGTTCCCAGGTATACGAAACTATCTACTACTTCAAAGTTATGACTGTCAACAGTGACGTATGAGCCAAGACGCGAGTGCGCCGACTGTTTGCTTGATGACAGGAGATATTTCGTCTTGTCCTCATTCACCACCAGACCCATTCGCTTCGCTGCCTTATCCAGGCGGGGAAAAGCAGAACTCTGCAGCTAGTCTATAGACCACAAAAAAGGAATATCCTCTTTGAGGAATTATTGCCCATGTATTTGAAGGTCAAGATTCGCCTAAAATTTCCATTGACTTTGCAAAATACAACAGATTAGACAGAATAAAATATTTTTATTACCCTAAAGTACTCAATTAAGTATAATCTCTTAATGGTTATGGAATCTTAATTATAATTACGTAGACAATCTAACTTCTGTTTAATTTTGAAATACTCCCTCCACGAACGAAAGTGTGTTAATAAAATAGGTAACATATAGGGCTAAATTGTTTGATTGTCACATAATATAATTATAATAATGAATTTCCTTATATTCCGTTCTATATATGTAAGTATACATGTGTATGTGCAGTTTGAATAAAAATAAAAATTGTGTTAATTTCGACTTTTGTTTTAAAATATTTTGCTTTTTTTTTCATTTCAACACCATTAATTGAGAAATCTCTGGAGTCATTAGTGAACTAAAATGCGCAAAGTCAATTAAGTTTATGAAATAATCGAATAATGACAAGGCACACTCATAAAAACAAATAAGAATTAAATATATGCAAATAAGTGTAAGCATATAAAAATACAGTAATTTGGAGACATACATACATATATGCATTTTACAAATTTTCTAAATCATAAGTGAATAATTATGTAAGCGTTGTGGAGAGTTTTACTAGCAAACTTAATGAAGTTAACGGAAAACGCAGAGCGAAAACTAGCAACCAATACAAGCGTAAATAATAACAGAAGCACAGTTTAAGCGCTTAAAAGCAACGGCCACCATCAGTATACGCAAGCTTTGAGCCACATTTGGTTGTTGATAACTGCCAGCTGCTTGGCTCTTGCTTGTAACTATATGTCTGTATGTGTAAGTGTGTGGCATTGAGATACACGAAATGTTAGTTAATTGTGGTAACATTGGTTTCATTGTTGTTGTTGTTGTTAGTCCCATTGTAAGTTATGTATTTAGTTGCCAATAGTTGGCAGTTAGTTACTGCATTCCGCACTGAAGACGAGCACTTAGTACATGCGAGTACTCAAATGTTGTATGTGTGTATGCGAAGTCATGCGGCTGTGGCATGAACTTGCATTTGAAGTGTGCTACACAAAAATTTAATTACGTTTGACTGCGATGCGGCTTTAGTGTCAGGATAAACTACGCTTCGATAAATTACAGAATCAATTGAATTAGCATTGCTTTGGAAGCTTGTGGTTGTATATAGTGGAGATGGCGGAGCGAAGGTTTATAAGTAGTTTAATGCAATTGCTTTGTAAATGGTGGATTATGGAGTGTATGAGTGATATTTTTAGATACTCGAACTACAAGGATACATTTAGCGGAAATTGTTGTGAGTTTGCTATTTGGCAAATATACGAGTAATGTAAAGAATTAGTAGTAACTAAACAAGGATTAGTGGTGAGATTCAGTGCATTTCTAAGCTAAAACTTAAGGTTTAAGTATAAAATATAGAAATTGAAAATGCAAATGATGATAAGCCAGCTTAAGGTATATATATATCTTGGAATAAAATATAATTTAATTAACTAAATATGTTTATTTTGAAATTATAAAATTAATAATAATGAAAAGTTGATCATTAACATTTGAACTTTACAAAAGCTATTTTAAGCTGATAGCTGCCGTTGTTTGAAACTTTTGAAAATATGATAACATATAATATTTCATAGTTTAAAATAAATTAATCAAATAATCATTGATATGTTGATGGTGAATCGGAGACTATCGCTACTATAATGGAAATGGTTCAACAATCGCTTGACCTAACTTAAGCTAGATATAGTTGTCGCCTATCGGGTTTTCGAACGTATGTATTTAATAATCGAAGTGAACAAAAGAGGGGTTTCCTTGAAACATTGCTACCATTGCTCTTGAGGATTAAAAATTAGGACATTTGGAATGATATACAAAATTTTAGCTAAAAAAATGGTTCATGAGTAAGTCGGCTCTTGCACTTCGCCCATGATTTGGATGAGAAAAAGTTGTCTAATCTTCTCATTTCTATTAAAGGTGTATATTAGGTCCGCCTTTTAGCCTTTTGAACTTCGTGGCTATGTATAAAGCGCTACAGAGCTCGTATCTGGTAATACTACACATCTTCGAAAGGTCTTGACACAACCTACAAAACGACGCTATGCATGATTAGTATGGACATTGCGTTCAACAGTTATAGACGTGTAAACATGGAGTTCACTAACGCCGAAATTCGCGCTATTTTAAAGTTTTCCTTCGTTAAAGGCAAATCCGCTATAGAAACGTTCCGCGAGTTTAATGATGTTTTGGTTATTATGAAGTTGGTACTCTATCACTTCGAACTGCGAAGGAATGGCTTCGACGATTCAGAGCGGGTGAAAACGACACCATGAATAAGAAGCAAGCTGGCGGAAGATCTGAGACTACGAATACCGATGAAAACATGGAAAACATCGAGTTAGACCGGCATGTGGCATCTCGTGACATCGTCCAGGAAATGGGAGTTAATCACCAAACCATTTTAAACTATCTGCAGAAGGCTGGATACAGCACAAAGCTTGATGTTTGGATGCCTCAATATTTGGCGCAAAAAAACCTTCTGGACCGAATCAACGCCTGTGATATGCTGCTGAAATGGAACGAACTCGACTGGCGACGAAAAATGGATCACATACGAGAATATCAAGCGAAAATGGTCGTATTCGAAGGCCGGTGAATCGTCCCAAACAGTGGTCAAGCCGGGATTGACGGCCAGGAAGGTTTTGCAGTGAGTTTGGTGGGATTAGAAGGGAATCATCCACTATGAGCTGCTCCCATATGGTCTGACGCTTAATATGCTCGCAGTACATACAACTAGACCGCTTGAAGTAAGCGATCGACCAGAAGCGTCCAGAATTGGCCAACAGGAAGGGTGTAGTGTTCCACCAGGACAACGTCAGACCACACACCTCGTTAATGACTTGTCAGAAGCTGCGGGTGCTCGGATGGGAGGTTTCATTGCATCCACCATATAGCCCGGACATAGCGCCAAGTGATTACCACCTGTTCTTGTCCATGGCGAACGCCCTTAGTGGTGTAAAGTAGAACACAAAAGAGGCTTGTGAAAAGTGGCTGTCCGAGTTCTTCGCAAATAAGGAGGTGGGCTTCTACGAGGGGAGTATTATGAAGTTGCCGTCTAGATGGAAAGAGATTATCAAACGAAATGGTGCATATTTCAACTAAATCCTAATATAAAGCATTGAATAAAGAGCATAAAAGCGGAATGGAGATATTTGCCAACCTAATATTTTGAGAATCCTCGCATAATTTTGCTAATGTAATCATCTCAATGCTACTGCCAAGAAATAATCTATTAAACATGCTTTTAATTTTCTACAGCCATGAACATTTTTTTCTAAGAGTGAAGAGTCTTTTAAGACTTTGTATGCTTCGTTGAGACGGCTAGCACCTCGATTTAAGATATCCCTTTGAAATTTTTGTTGAGGTCCATTCAATATTTCAGTAAACGAAGTTTTAATTATCATGTTTCAAATTATTTAAGGAAGTTATGGAAATATATATTGTTTATATAAATACTCTGTTCGAATATGAAATCTGTCATATTTTTTGATTACTGATAAAAAAGAATACAACCATATACTAGTACAATAATAATCTTTATAAAAAATTTATAATTTTAAATTCAATAATTTCACATCAAGTTGCTAATTAACACGATAACTATTAGCTAATTACTTATTTATAAATACATATACCCATTAACCCGTAAATTCAAATCTTCCTTTTGAAAACACCACTCACTACAAACAATTTCCATGCTCTGCTACATAATCGTTTTGCTTTCGTTGCATATTTATAGGCGCTTTTGCGCTGACAATTGCCGAATTTCCATTTAAAACCGAAAATAAATATGTACCTATATGTATACATACATGTGTATGAGAAAATCTCTAACATTTCATATTCATAAGCCCATTAAATGGCATAGAAATGTAAATAAACTAATTAAATGTGGACTTTCCGGCCGATGCGAGTAACTGTGAGCTCTAAACCAAATATAGGCGCGCTTATATTTGCCTGCGTTAGACAATGTATTATTACTGCGACTAAAATCATATGACTATTGATAGCAAAATAAAGCTTTGCATAGACTAAATTTTCAACGACCTAGCAGAGTTTACGCAAATATATACCGAGTTGAATTCGATACCAGCCATTTATCTATTTTATTGAAATACCAGCAATATTAAATCAAATATTCGCAGCAATTGAATAGTATAAATGCACAGTTTTACATATATTTACATACATAAGTACATATCTAGGAATTGTGCGATTTTATTAGCTATTTATATATATATATATATATATATATATATATCATACTTGTAGTTCCATGCCACGTTTTATTGGCATAAATCAAAATATTTACATTTATTTAGATTGCCTGGCATTTTTGCATAGTTTGCACTGTCACACATAGAATCGCGCAAATTCCGAGCTTTTCGAGTATTTTATAAAAATATTATTTTCACGTACATATACATTTGTCGTGACATGCATTTTCAAAACATTCAGTATATGCTTTAGAAAGGTTTTTATAATGCTAGAAATTCAACAAAAGCGTATTTAATATTTTTGAGTTAAGCATTTTTGAAAAGAACGCTTAATGAACAGTTGAATAAACAAGAAATGTCATGAAAGAAATGTCAATGATAGAATTATCAGTCATAAATTAATATAACCTATTCCGGTGGGATGTTCTTTAGAATGTTATAGTTCAATCAAATTATAATTTCAAACTGATACTGATAGATAGGCCCCAATCGTATTATAGATTTTGGATTTCCTGATTCCTTCATCTTACAATAGTATATAAATCATGAACCAATGATGATATTAGAAACAACAAGTAAGGAAAGGCTAAGTTCGGGTGCAACCGAACACTTTATACTCTCAAAATTTATTGATATAGTTTTATTAAGATAACACACAATTTGAACCATATATTCGGCATAAAGTAAAATAGAGTAACGAAAAACATTATATATAGTATATGAGAGCTGAGTTAATTCCTGAACCGATTTCACTCATTTTCACCACCAAAATACATTATATCCAAGATTATATGCTCACTTAATTTAGCAAGTTTGGTATTTTTGAAAAACCTTTAATTAGGTATATGGGAGCTAGGGGTAGTTATGACCCGATTTTAACAATTTTTGGTAGAAGAAAAAGATTACCCCTGACTTACATTGAAATATCTGGAGATTTACCGATCTTGAAAAGTATTTGTGTAAAGTTTCATTCCGCTATTTTCATTGGTTCCTTGTTTTTATATTATAAAGTGAACGAATCAGATGGAATTCAAAAATGAGTTATATGAGAAGTAGGCGTGGTTGTGAACCGATTTCGCCCCACGTGTTATCAGGGTGTCAATATAATATTATATACCGAATTTCATTGAAATCGGACGAGTAGTTGCTGAGATATGGTTTTAGACGCATAGGTGGGCAATGCCACTCCCATTTTCTATTTTGTAAAAAAATCGGAGTGCAGCTTCCTTCTGTCTTCCTTCTGGTGGGGTATATAAGGGAACCGACTGCAGAAAGTTTAGTTGATATAGCTTTATTGGTTTGCGAGATATATACAAAAAAAAAACCTATTTGGGGGCGGGGCCACGCCCACTTCCCCAAAAAATTACATCAAAATATGTCCCTTCCTAGTTCAATCCATTGTACTAAATTCGATTTCGCCATTTTGTGGGCGTGGCAGTGAACCGTTTTGCCATTTTTAATAGCAACACTCTCACGGTCCCAAGGGACATACTATATGTATCAAGTTTCGTCAAGATATCTTAATTTTTATTATTTTTCTAAGATGCACGGACGGACAGGCAGACATCCGGATTTCGAAAAAAATATAAAAATTATAAACATTTAAAAATTGGACTATAACTTTTCAAGGCCCCAGATACCGAACATGAGGGTCTTAGTACCTGTGTCTAATTTTTAACGAAAATATAGGTCAATCTTGTATAATTTTTTAGAAATTTTGAGGGAACCTTTTTCTTTTAATAGTGTGGTTCTGTGCCTAGTGGACTTTGGGCCAAATACGTGGATCAAATTGTGTTTTAACTTAGTAAACTTAAATAAATTAATTTTGAGAGTACAAAATTAGACCCGGACTGAGCTTAGAGTTATAAAGTTGACTATTATCCATATTTGATACTTCGAGATATTATATTTTCCTCTAGATCAATTTGCTTTAGTTCTATATTGATTTTGGAAATTTATTGACAAAAAGTGGACCTATTTTAATTCGCAAGAAGCAATACGCTAACTTCCTTGTGTTAGATATTCTGTGTTTTTTTTACTGTGCATAAGGCGGCCTACAACAAAAACACTAGATATCTAACACAAGGAAACTACGGTAAGAAAAACGTAATAAAATCAGCAGATGATGGTCATTAGACCGAAAAGTAATTTCATTTATTTGCAAACTCGATTTGCTGCTTTGTGATGTCGAGTCTCAACTTACAAATGTATGTATTTGTATGTATGTAGGTACATGAGTACATCCACCAGCGAATATCGAACGTTACAACCCTCGTAGTTAACTGACGAATGAGAATGGCATCGTTAATGCCGAGGAATGTTAAAACGCAGCGAAAGGATAAGGGAATATCAGGACATAGACAAGGAAATCCAGCGAAGAATTCAAGCATTTTACAGCTGAAGAGTATGAGTGGCCACTTTAGAAGATGCGAAAAATCGAAAGTGAAAGAAAAATTAATGATTTTTATAGCTTTTCTCAAACAAACAAATTTTACAGCTGAGACACAGCCAATAGGCATAAAAATACCTAAGCATCGGGCAAATGAAATGCCTAAAGCACCAAATGGACATTTTAGTAGGCGCAAAAGCACTTGCGCAGCTAAACTATAACATGCTTTGAAGCATGAAAACCTTGCGGAAATTTTTAAAACAAAAAATTTCAAGAAAATTTCACAAAATGCCAATAAAAGCGTTGAGACAATGTTACCTTAAGCGATTTCTTCGCAGATTTAGCAAAAGAGTGAGTGCGGCCGATGGAACACGTGCAATGTCAGATCGAATGAAGTCCATTCCGAATGTTTGTCCATTTTGGGTACCACACAGCTGCTGCTTGCTGGACGCCAGCGATTACGCCACGCTTGAGCCATAAAAGACGGACGAAAAGCGCAGCAAGTCAACAAACACACCTGTAATAATGCGAAAATACAATAAAATGTATTTTTGGCAAACGCGCAGCTACAAAATCAGCAGCTGTTGAGGCGATGAGGGGCTAAAGAGACGAATCCGAATGGGGGCTTTCACCGCTAGAATGGCTGAGAAAAGTTTTTGATGGGAATTTTCATGCACATTAACAAAGGGAAAGTTTGTCCGAACGCCAACACTCAACCGCACACAATGTTGTTCATCGTGCGACGGTTCGTGTTTGCCTCTGCTGCTCTGCTTCTTGTTGGTCTTTTATTCGTTACATTTCAAAAATTTAAATGGCAATACAAAATGTACAAAATGTAAATGCGAAATGCGACTTTTATGCAACACTGAGTGAAATTTATGGCATTTTAAGAAGTGAAAGCAGTCGTGGTGGCGCTGTTGGGCGCTTAGGTGGCATGAAGTACATGGAGAAAAAAATTTTAGGTTTTATGTTTTTGGTGGTTTTTAATATTTTCTAGATGAAGTAAGACGTTTTTTTGTATAATCGACGTAACTACTTCGTCCCTTTGCCGTTTAATAAATTCTTGATTTATATTATTAACTTCTTGTGAAAATCGATATTTGTTTTTGGGAACTAAATACTTTAGTGATACTTTGGTCTATATATGAAGAAGTAGTACTTAAACTGAAGTTGGATAAGATTTTCAATTCTCTTAAGATATCAAAGCGTCGTTTTGAACATTTTGGACCGAATAATGGAACAAACAGGGCTCCAATATTTCACTCCAGAGACCAATCGCAAATCCAGAGATCTAATCGGAATTAGGCTGCACAATAAAATCGAATCCGAAGTGTGAAAGTTGGCATAGTTTTAACGTCTATACTTTTGGATATGAGTAGAATAATATCATTGACATAATGGATTTCTAAATCCGACTCCATTTGAAGTGGAGGAAAGGACGGTTTTTTAAAGACAATGTACTATGTAATAAATCTGATCTTTTCTACGGATATAGTCCTCAGAGATCTGCAGAATACTTTAAAGCAAAAATGTAGTGAAGACGAAGAGATCATGGTTCAACTCCCAACGCTACCGGTTCTACGTCACCGGAGTTGACCCGGATTTTATCCGATCAAGGGCTGCCTTTTCGGAGATCTAACCCTGTTTGGATCGATTAGTTTTAAGTCTAGTTGTACGTCATTGGAGCAACGCCTTGCAGCAGGGTTGCTCCATATCCTCTTATCGAGTCCAACCCGGGGCCGAGGTTTCTACTGCGTATGCGCTAAAAGGCTCCATTCAAATTCCACCTCGGTTAGGTGTAACTCATGCAATCGATGGAGCCATCTTAAGACTTGTTCAGGCCTTAAGACCCATAGGGAGTGGCAGTGCAACTTACATCTAGTTCGCGCAAAGCACCGCCACCCTGAGGGAGTGGCCAACTTTGGGCCCCACAGGAGCTCAACTAGACAGTCTTACCAATACAATACTAATATTGAAGTTAAAGACAAATATTATGATATGATATCGAAAATATGGAAGATTGCTATAATCGGAGATATTCCATTGCTTTTCAAAAAATCTACATGGCCTTTGGGACTTAATTTCTGTCCAAAATATTATTATTCAATAAACGAGATGTGTTAAAAAAATAACGGGAATTATCTTTTTTTTGGAATTTATTTTTTTTTAATATTATATCGATTTTTCATATAGCCATTAGCTATTTCAAACGACGACCCTGTAGAGCCTTCTTTATTTTTGGAAGGATAGGAAAAAGTGGAAAATAGGAAAAAGTCAAATGGCGATATGAAATAATTTTTAAATTTTTAAATTTTTTGAACACTTCTTGTACAACTGAAATAACAAATTTTTTCTCTCACTGTTCGGCACAGCTGTGCTGCCTCACCGCTGAAACTAAACTAAGTTGACGCTGGTGGGGGATATACGCGCAAAATTAAGTACAAAATGTTGTTTTTGTTGCCATTTGCTAAAAGGCTATTAAATGATTTTCGTTTATATTGTTTTTAGTTCATTGCTTTTGCTTTTGTTGTTTATTTTATTTCTTTGTTTGAGCGCTGAGGAGTAATGGAAATTTGCATGCACCAGCGCGACTTTTTAATGCCGCCAAATGGTCGCATTGTAGCGTTTTAGTGACAGAGTTTTTTTGTTTTTGTTGTATGAGTTTTCTATAAAAGATACAAGCTTAATATGATAGCGTGATTATTTTTGATATTATTTGGCTTAAGAAGTGATAAAAAGTATGCTTTATGAAGCTGGAAATATAACAGTACTTACGAAGTTGTTGAAAATTGTAGCAAAAAGTTGAGGTTAAAAGGCGATTCAAGAAGTTTTAAGCTACTAATGGTGTAATCAAAGGAAATTTGCATTAAAATAATGGTTCGCATTTAGATTTTTAATACAGTTTTGAAATTTACTTATTAATATAAGTAAATTTTTTATAATAAGTTATTGAAATTGAAGATTTTTCTTACGTAAATTAGGTCCAGAATAGAGTGAAGGTGACAGTTGGAAGGATAAAAGTGATACATTTAAAACATATGATGACATAAGTGGAGTGTATTTTGACATCATCGAGAGATTTTAACAACATTTTATTCTGAACTATCATTAATTTGTTTCTCCTCAATCCACTATGTACCTAGACTAAGTCATTAGTTATCCTTGATATATGGCCAATACATACGCGGTATTTCAAGCTGAGATTGTCGGACTAAAAGAAGGCGCTAGGTGGGACTGCGTCCAAACAAACAGGTCCATCAGGATATCCGCTGATCCCTTAAACGCAGTTCCCTTAAACTGCCCCAGATCTTTCAGTTCTCTCAAGCGCTGCCTAAAGCAATGGATGCTAGGGGAACATCTCAGGTCCTGGAACATGTGCAACACGGGTCGTACCACAAAACTACTATGGGGTGGTGTCAACCAGACCAAAAAACTTCTTACTTTAAGCAAAAGAGAACTAAGCTGTATCACAGGGGTCATCACGGGGCACCTACCTCTAAGAAGCCACCTGCAGAGACTTGGCATAGAAGAATCGACAGAATTCGGGGCGTGCGCTGAAGATGACGAAACACTAGAGCATTATTTCTGCGAATGCCCGGCTTTCTGTCGGTTAAGAAGAGATTCCTTCCATGGCTCCGAATACTCTAATCTGAGAAAGAGAAGCTTCGTCAAATCGACCTAGTTGTTCAGGTGATGCTTATCAGGGTACCTTCGGAGAGCCCTTTTCAACCAACCAACAAACCAAGTCATAAGTTAAGTATTTAATTTGGATGACTGATTCTGAATGAGATGAGTAGACAGCTCAAAATTCTTGGAAAATGAGAAATTGTACTTTCTGCCTTTGGACTCACTTAGTTCATCGTGTTAACTCAAGTCTAATATTTCTTATTTGTCTAGAAATGCACTTCAAATATAAATTCCATTTCTTAGTCCATAAAATGTCTCTTACTCTTCTTACAATTTAATATGAAAATTTTCAAGTGCGACAAATGTAAATAGTCACCGTGACAACAACACTATTTCTCTCATAATTTTTTTATTTTTTATTTTTCTTATGCGAGACTGGTGGTTTCGTCTTATTTAAGGTTACTGTCCTTACTGTCATGACTTATTCTATCATAGTTAATTTGTACTTCTTACATATTTT
Organism: Zeugodacus cucurbitae; assembly: GCF_028554725.1. Taxonomy (NCBI): domain Eukaryota; kingdom Metazoa; phylum Arthropoda; class Insecta; order Diptera; family Tephritidae; genus Zeugodacus; species Zeugodacus cucurbitae. The sequence continues at coordinate 54,511,420 of NC_071671.1, forward strand.
TTCAAACATATTCTTCCTTCTGCTATTCTGAGTTCACATTCAATGACATTTCTGTTCGCACAACAAACTAATTTGATTTGCTACTGACCGAGCATTATACTTACACAAAGAGAAGATAAACAGAATGTAAGGGAGTGCTGGATTAGGACTGAGCTCCCAGAATATGATGGAAAAACGTTATCAATAAGACGGCTGTTTTCCAGAACCAAAAGATGGTTTCGAAGATGCTAATGATGTGAAGAACATTCCTTTGGAGACCTTAGAATTTCAACAACTGGTGAAAGAGTTGGAATATGTGAAGCGAATATTAGAGAATCTCCAAATTATTAAATGAAAAAATTCAGCGGAGAAAGAACACAAGGAGAAAATAGTAGTAATTAGTATGTGAAAGCAATATTCGATATTATACACTACGCGAAATCGGTTCGGGGATTTTTGGGATATCACCCGGAGCCATGTCTGGCGAATTTGGAGGCCTCAAGTCTCTCGTTACAGTATTGTTTTTGGCCAAGAATTCACGAACAAATAACGATTTCTGTTCCTATGTTCTAGATAACTAAGTACATTCAACATATACATAGCTCTCACAAAAGAACAGAAGCTGGGTATAAATACAACCTTAACAGCTTAAAGAGGCGGGAGGCTCCTTGAAAAGAAATGCGAGGACCACACTAATAAATTTGCGAAACAAAAGCAGAAATATGATGTGAAAAATGCGAATAAAGAAAGCGGTAATCGAGAAATAATAAATAAAAGTCAACTCAACTGTCAAATTTAATGAAACTCATTCGAAATGCGCGAATATTGCTTTATTAGTTTTTTGGTTTGTGTATTTTTGTGGAGAAACTAGCAAGTAAATGCAAGTTGTCTGCTTAAGGACTCACATTTAATCAACTATGACGGCGTTTTAACGACTAACGCGCATATTCACAAATGGAAATTGATGGTAATAAGGTAAAAAGAAAAATAATAGAGATGAAAAAGGGCAAATAAGAAACCTTGGAGATAGCTGCAAGATTTTAAGGCAATTGAATATAAAGTATATAGAAGAAATTTTTCTTTACTTTTGGTATTAATGTCTAGTCTATGAAGAAGAGTGATCTTTGGCATTGTTTCGAGGAGAAACGCTGATGCAGATTTTGATTTGTCAGTTTGTTCATAACTTCGTAGATAATTAATCTAGTTTTACATAAGATTTTAGTTAATATTAAGTTCAAATATATAATTAACTTATTCATATAGATAGTAGTTGTACGAGGTATGTTCAAAAAATAACGGGAATTTTAGTTTTTTGGAAAACATATTTATTCATATATCTACATTAATGTTGTCTTCTTCAAAATTGTCCCCATTCATGTTACAGCATTGGTTTTGAACAAAAATTCACGAACAATCGACGAAGTGTGAGCTTTTAACAAGTCACAAACTCATAAAAACAAGTCTAACCTTTGAGGGATTTATTGTTAAAATCGTGGTCCAAGTTTCTTGAATACTGCAGTAAGATGAAAGTTGAGATAAACGCAATTAAAGTAGGAATAGATTAACTATTATGTTGAGTTAACTTCGTTAAGATCTACTTTAATAGCGAAACACAAACCTGGGACCTGAAATCCCGTGAAATTTTTTCGAAATTGTTTTGGTCTTTCTCGAAGAAATCCTCCATATTTCAAGTGGTTTCTCAAGCTCAGTAACGACATTTTTCTATACTGATACTTAAAAAATCAGATTAATCGCTAGCTCCGATTAATAACAAAGCCACACAAAAAAAAAATGTTTGTCATGACCTGGGCTCTTACTATGTGCAATGTTTTTGGGGTCGCTGAATCCGTTTCTAAGGTCCATTTAACCCCATCAGATCAGGGTTTTGAGATAACCCCAGAAAATTAATATGGCGAACAGCGATTTTTAAAATTAATAGGATTCGCTTGAAACTCGGAATTCGGGAGTATCCGGGGTCGCTGATTACGAATCTGGTGTCGGTTTTTCAAAAATCAAAATGTCGAAGGCAATACGGGGAGGTTTTAAAATATGTCCGCCATATTGGTTCGCTATTTTGAATTTTTTAAGAGTAACGTCAACGTTCGTAATCAGCGACCCCGAAATCTCCCGAATAACGAGTTTCAATTTGGTTCGTCATTTTGAATTTTTTAAAAGTAACATCAACGTTCGTAATCAGCGACCCCAATAACGAGTTTCAAGCGAATCCGATGAATTTTAAAAATCGAACGAGGGTTCCTTTGTAGTACCAACATGATGAAAAGAGATATTACGGCAGTGTCCCGAGATTACTTTTTCGTAATGCATTTTGACAGAATTATTTGATGACATCAGTAACTCATGGGTAATGCCTTTATTTACAATTTATATAAAAAAACGAAGCCTTCATTGGTCAAATGTTTCTATATTTTGACTCTTCATATTAATTCGCTCTTGACCATTGTCATCTGTGATATCTATCATCCTTAAAATCTTACCTATTTCTATTTTAAACATGATATCACTACATATAAAGTGCTCTTTTTAGAAATCTAATAGTGTCCTTCTTGGAATAACGATAATTAACACAACCTTCGTGTCACGTCTGAACAATCGCCAAATACTTTATATGCCAGTCACATAGCCATATCTATTGGCATAACTTTCAAACATTGCCATGCAAATAAGTCACAGATACTATTATACCTACCTACCTATATATATATGTATATAGTAATTGTATGTCTGCCTGTTCAAAGTCCTCCATAAACGCTTCAACTGTTCGTCGATTGCCTTTTACCTTTGTTGTGTACAACAACTTGACATTCCACACCGACTGTCAACGATGTAAACAAAACTGCAAAATCGTAACGTTTATTGAATTGGCAAATCGTTACCGTTAAAAACGTTAGGTGAATGGGTGCACAACAGTGTTGTTGTCGAGCAAATTAATGAAAGCATTTGCACAAATTAATTTCGTAAAGGATTAGCAATAAACACACACATACATACACATATGAGGTTGAAGGACAAAGAAAGCGTATGTGAGTTGTGCTCATTAGCATAACATGGCTAAGCAACCGCATGTAGACACGGGGCTTCAAAGCAAATTAACACACACACGTATACATCGAAGCAGCAGAGAGCAAATAAACAAATTCCTGAATATGCACAAATACAAGCGAGCAATCAGCTATGAAGCAGCAGCAAGCAGTTTGAGGACAAACAAATGATGAAGGAAGACATAAGGCAGTAAATGGATGTATGTGTATATGTGTGTGTGTGGTTAAATGTATTTATTGATGTTGCTTGTATTTGCGTACAGAATTGAAATTTACGTAAATTAGCATTAATTAATCAAAGCAGCAAATGAATTTGAATTTGAACTGAGAAATTTCAAAATTGCTACTTCGACTCCTGCCAGCGCCTTCAATTTATTTACATTTCCCTGCAAATAAATATATACATACATATGTAGGTATGTTTATTTACCTGCGGTGCACTATTGATGCTCACAAACAAGAAACAACAACAACAATAACAGATTACAGTTACAAACGCGCAAAGCCAAAGCTCGAACTGTAATGGCAGCTGAAAGTCTGGACGGGGTATGTGCTCTCAAGCTTATTGCTTACAAACACATACTCACCGATAGCTTTGGCAGCTCTTCGGGAGGCATGTCAAATGCGATTCGAATGGGTAGAGCAGGCAATAAGCATTTGAAGTAGCATTTGTTAGTGTCCAAGCAGCTTCATTGCTTACCAAATCAACCAAGGAAAGGTGAAATGAGCGCTGCACAGCAATGGGTTCACTGTGACCCTGGTCAAAGGTGTGTTAAGCAGTTAATACAATAGTGAATTGGTTGTACGAAAAAGCACGGAGATTGTTAAGGTGGAGTATGTAAAGTACTAGAATTTAATTTCTTTATACGGATTTACATAGTTTCGTGTTATGTCTACGAAACTAATCTTTTATATTGACGATCTTGTTTATGACAGACTTCTATGTAGCAGAATAACTTAAAAATTACTTTATAGGTTATTACGAGATTTCGAGATAGCACCGAACATATTTAAAAAGTGTACCGAAGATATCTATAATATTTGTTTTCCTATGAGTAGATCAAAACGATTAAAAACGTTACCAACGTCTTTATCCATACGAGATGTGTTAAAAACATAACCGGATGTTGTTGAAAAAAAAGTTAATCATTCGTTTATATTAATATTGGAGCCTACAAAATAGTCCCCATTCGATATTATGCCAACGTTTCTTCTAATTGTCGAAACACTTCTCACTCGATATATGGGACAGCCTTTCGCTCTTTGAGCGATTTCTCGTAGTCTTGTAAAATGACGGTCTTTAAGATACTCTTTACTTTTAGAAATAGGAAAAAGTCGCATGGAGTCATGTCTGGCGAATATTCACGAATAAACAAAAAATTTTGAGTTCTCAAAAAATTAGAATCATCAATGAATAAACCTTAGCGGTTTCTACAGACTAATCAATGCGTACAGCTGAAAATTTTAACGAATTTCAGGAACATTTTTATCAGATAATAAGAACAAGTTTGACAGTTCGACTCTAGGTGATATAATCAAAAGCGTGACCAACGTCCGAGTTCGTCTTTGGATCGTATGATAAAAAAATAACCCGAAAGTTTTCAGTGAATTTCACAATATTTAAAAGGCAAATATTTATCGACGGATCTGATTCACATTTGGATTTCATATTAAATATCCCATAAATTTTATTTATTTTATCTGCTTAATAAATATGAATGATTACTGGGCATGTTTTTAATGTATTTATTTGATATGGCTGACATGGTCAAATTCAAAGATGATAATTGGCAATAAAACAATTCCGTTTAAATGTGGTGACGAGTGTCGACTGGCAGTAGAATAGACTTCAGTCGATTGAGACATTTATATTTAATTTTGATATTGTGTAACATGATCGACAAAACTAAAAAATGTCTTACAATTGAACAATTTTTGTCGACAAATGAGCGGTTGGAAAGTATTCATATTCGATGGTTGAGCGAATGATCGACAATTGCAATAGCACCAGTAGTCGATTATCTACAGTCAGTCGACACTCGTAATAGGGGTGACAGTTTGATAAAAGTATCTCACATGTTGTCAAACATAAAACAATTAAAAATGCCTGGTTCTGTTAGTCTCTATTCTATTCTCGCAACATGTTGCACAGAGTATTATAGTTTTGTTCACATAACGGTTGTTTGTGTCACCAAGAAATAAAAGAGCTAGATATGGGGTTATATATATATAAATGATCAGGATGACGAGTGGAGTTGAAATCCGGATGTCTGTCCGTCCGTCCGTCCGTGCAAGCGATAACTTGAGTAAAAATTAAGATATCTTAATAAAACTTGGAACAAGTATTCCTTGGCACCCTTTGGAAAATGGGCAAAATCGGTCCACTGCCACGCCCACAAAATGGCGAAAACCAAAAAATATACGGTGTCATAACTAAGCCATACATAAAGTTAAGAAAATTAAATTTGGAACATGGGATCGCATTAGGGAGAGGCACATTTGGATGTATTTTTTTTAAAGTGGGTGTGAACCCACCTAATAAGGTATTTGTATATAACTCGCAAACCAATAAATTTAAATAAACTTTCTGCAGCCGTTTCTTTTAGCCATTTCCTTATACAGTCAAAAAATGAAAGAAATCGGATAATAACCACGTCCACCTACAAAGGTTATGTTGAAAATTACTAAAAGTGCGATAACTTACTAACGAAAAACGTCAGAAACACTAAATTATACAGAAGAAATATCAGAAAGAAGCTGTAGTGAAGTTAACAAAATGGAAAAAAGGCGTGGCGTCGCCCACTTATGGGTCAAAAACCATATCTCAAGAACTACTCGACCGATTTCAATGAAATTCGGTATAAAACATTTTCTTGACACCCTGATGACACGGGTGGAATATTGGAATTGGTTCACAACCACGCCTACTTCCCGTATAACTCAATTTTTAATTCCATCTTATTTCTACACTTTATAATGTAAACATAAGGAACCGATGAAGATAGCGGAATAAAACTTTACACAAATACCTTATATCATCTATGGCTTCACTTGTGGAGAATTTGTCGAAATCGGACCATAACTTTTCAAGGCCCCGGATATCGAACATGAAGAACTCCGCTCCTAAGTATACATTTTAACATAACATAAGGGTAAATCTCTCAAATAATTTAATGTAATTCAGTGGAAAGTCTTTTCTTCTAATAGTGTGTCACTGTTCCAAAAATTATTGAAATCGTGCCATACCATCTCCTAGCTTCCATATACCTAATTATAAGTTTTTCAAAAATACGGTGGGCTTTATTCCACATATGTGTATTGGTGAATATGTGAGATATTTTAGCAAAATTGAGTGAGCATATAGTCTTGTGCATATATAGTGTACCTTGCTGGTGAAAATGAGTGAAATCGGTTCAGGAATTACCTCAGTCCCCATATACTATTTATGATAATTTTCGTTATTCTATTGAACTTTATGTAGAAGATATGGGTCGAATTGTGTTATCTTTATAAAATTACATCAATAAATGGCGAGAGTATAAAATATTCGGTTGCACCCGAACGTAGTCTTTCCTTACTTGTTTGCTGACGTTTTATAATTACGAAATGTCGTCTTAAAAATAAACAAATTTAGAACGACAGCTAGAAGTGAATTCCCTTAAAATTACTGATGAGTTTATGACTGCTTGGCGTAATTTAAAAAATCAGTCTCAGCACTGAAATCCTTTTTCAATGGTTTTTAAAATATGAAACAATTTGTATCGGCGTAAGACATATCATGAGATGAATCTAGTCTTCATCACATCATTGGCAAAAGTATAATTCAAGAATCTACATGACATTTCCACGTAACATGGATTCATTCGACAGCCCGTGTCAGATATAAAATATGTTGAGGTAATGTTAATACTGAGATTGGACTTATTCGGCTATAGTGGTATAGTTTGAATGAGCAAATGCTGGCATTTGAAGCTGTCTTTAATTTTATTTAGCAAATCAATTTTTCTTCACGATGGAGCCTCAACACTTTTCGCGATTTTGGTAACAGGTTTGAGCACAATGACACCAAGATTAATTTCCCAGTAAGAAACTGTAGCAATTGAGTTTTTGAGAGTAATACTTCAGTGTTTCATTAAATCTTATCATCTGTCTGTGTTACATAAGTTAATCTCAACGTATATTTCTATGGTAGTTGTGAAATCATAAACCGTGTCTTTTTCATATTTTATTTTACATTTTTATCTGTGTTTGCCCCTGATAATCATTGTTTCATTTATTAGTTTAAACCACATTTCCTTTCCGGTTTTGAGTAACAGAGGTTCAATTTCCGACCCCAAATTACTCATGGATTTCTATGGAGTACTTAATATTAATAATTGAATTAATTATTCAAAATATTAGCGTCTAATTTAAATCTAATGTAATAAAAAAATATTATTTCCTATTACAACTGATAATACTAAGGTTACGATTTTCAGAAATTCTTTAACCAAACACATTTTTGAGTTCTGAATTATACAACAAATATGATAAGAAGTTATATTCAGTTTTATTCCCAAAAATTTTACAGTTACTATATACTTAAGTACATCTCTATCAATCATAACCTGCCTGCCTGTCTACCAAATCTTCTACTTTCCAAACTTTTATTAAGTTTCTCCATTATTATTATTGTTTCAATTTGTAAGTGTAAATTCAATAATTTTTATTATGTGGAGGCTGGCGTGGCAATTTATTTGACAAGAAGTTGCAAGTATGTTACAAGCTACAAAATTATGCCACCATCACTCATGCCAGAGACAGAGACAGCGATGACGAACGAAAAGTTTGCAAATTTCAATAAGAAACACACGGCCAATTCCTCTAGACAATTCTTCCCGAATTGCCTGTGTCAGCTCGAATTGTATGCGGTGATGTGTTAACACAAGTAAGTAAATGCACTCAAATGTTTGCTGATTTTATTTCGCGTGCCGCAGATGCCAGGCGAGTAAGTTTTGCACCCACGCCACCCAAACACTGTTACCGCTGCAATCACCAATATAACCAATTTAGCAAGGCCACACTGTCACACTGAAGAAAGGTACTGTAGCACATTACGGCATTACGCGAAGAGAAACTTTCCAAAACTCCCGTCCGGAGTCAATGTCGAAGGACCAAGTTTACGCAACACCATACCAAGTTTTCAAAAAAACAACTTCCACACGCCTCGGAGACGCTTGAGAAAACCTCGAATATATATATAGTGACAACAACAATATGCCAGCAGTCACCTTTTCGGCGGTCTCCAAAAACGAAAACCGATTGTGTCAACTCTGTGTGTGTAGGCAAATAAAATTCGAAACGCAGACACTAAATCCACAAAGTCCAATTGAAAAGTTTTCGTGGAAGTAAAAAGCGAGGCGTACGAGAGTTGGTACGAGAGAGAGAAAAAGTTGACGTTAAGGAAATTATTGCTTGCGGCACACAGTCGCAGCGTAGCGTTAGGCAGGTGACGGCAGCGGAAGCAGGACGCTTTCCTTCGACGGCCTGATGGCAATTCGCCAGCGAGAAGCAATTAAATTTCTTAATCGTCGCGGAAACTGGACGCATCAATGAATTTCTTCGGTTATAAGCTCATATTTTCTTTAGTTGTTTGTTTGTGTATGGAAAGTTAAAGTGTGGTCACAGCTGGCTGGTGGCATTTGTCATTGCTTTATTGCTGTTGTTGTGGCAAATGAAATATATATTGCCTAAACGAAATTGCAAAAATTTCTGGAAATATGCAAATCTCGACGCGGAAATTTATTGAAATTTCGGTATTTACATAATCGACGGGAAAAGTAAGACACGCTTGCATAATTTTATTAAAAACTCGAAGGATAAAGCAACTGTAGATAAAGAGAGCAGAGCATGCAGCTGCGGGGAAATTAATTAAAAAATTTTGCTGGAAGATATACAGTTATTAGATATTTTAGTTTTTATTGCTGTAAAGTTATTGTGATAGAACAACTGTCTGGCGGAACGGAACTGACTGTCGTAGGAGCCTTGTGGGTGATTTTTCTAACCTTATACCCAACCTTACACCAGGAATACTTTTTAATACCTTCACTCAGATTTTTATATAATATATTTAAAGGAGTTACATTGAAACCTCGAATTCACTAAAGGACGATCATTATTAGAAGATGAAGAGGGATTCATGTCAGGTATACACTCGGAGGTGTCAGCTGACTCTAAATAAACCTGTCAAACTCTACAAATAATATTTAGATTTAGAAAGAGTTTATTCAAAAGGCTCTCCTCTTGGACCACTTTTCCCAACCGAGTTGATCTTACCTCGCTATTTATTAAACGGCTGAGTATTGTTTTCGAACTAAAGGGCCACAGTTGTAAACATAAGTTACTATGACATAAGTTACATTAACTTGACTTAAACCCCAAAGAGTATGACTGAAGTCATTTTCAGAACTACTATCGCTATTGCCAAGTCGGCCGTATATTTTGATGATCCCGAAACCATTGTATAAATACACTGGAGGACGATCGTTATTAGAAGAAAAGTTTAGGAAACCAGCGTGATAGTCAAACTCTCCAAATGACATTTATATTTCGAAAGAGTGTTTTATGAAGACCCTCTACTTGGACTACTTTTTCTTCACTTCTTATAAAACGTGGAGTGTTGGTATTTAACTAAAGGGTGGTAGCTGCAATGATCCGTCAGAATAGATCATCGATTTTACGTAACACCCAGAAAGAAGGCTGAAGATGTTTGCAAAACCTTCTTTCAAAATCGATGGAGGACTCGGACCCAGAACTGGAATTGGACCTCTAATTGAAAGTATCTCGATTAATAAAATAATTTCTTTCGAATTTAGACAGATTTCGGACGGATTTTATATCAAACTATGTCTCAGAAAAAAAAATTTGACCGAAATAACTTTAACAATTTTGAGGAATGTTCCCGAGTCGACAGTCGGATAAAATCAGGATTCATACCGATCACTCAGAGATAATTCTCTAGGAAGGTAATGAGTTACTCAGCGAACACTGAATTATAAGATATTATTCATGGGCATCGTATTGAACAAGTAAGAATTAAAGATTTGAACTGGGTGCAAGTGAGGATAACGACAATTTTCCAGCCATGAAATACAAAATTCAGTGTAATTTTTTACTAAAAGTAAGAGCATTCTGGATACCTGGTAGATAAGAGAATAGATCATCAAATTAGCGGGCTTTTCGAGTGAGCGGGCTTATAGTTTCGCTTTCAAAAGTACCCAAATCCGTAAACAAACAATTCCATTCCGTAACCACTGCGGCGTTAGGAGAAACTTAGTATAATTAGGTATATTAAAAGAATAATAAGACTTTTTCTTATTCTAACTTATTCTGTCGACAAAAATTATTTGAAAACAAGTAAAAAATGGCTAAGTTCGGGTACAACCGAACATTTTATACTCTTGCAATTTATTTAGAGATTTACCTATATTTTCGGTGAAAAATTACCCTTAGGCACTGGGTTCTTCATATTTGATATCAGGGGCCATGAAAACTCATGATTCGATTTTGAAATTTTTTCCACAAGTGATGTCACAGCTCAAATACAGTATTTGTATAAAGTTTTATTTCGCTATCTTTATCGGTTCCTAATGTATATATTATAAAGTGAACGAATCAGAAGGATTCAAAATTGAGTTATATGGGAAGTAGGAGTAGTTGTGAACCGATTTCGCCCATATTCCACCAGTGTCATCAGGGTGTCAAGAAAATAGTATATACAGAATTTCATTGAAATCTGTCGAGTAGTTCTTGAGATATGGTTTTTGACCCATAAGTGGGCGACGCCACGCCCATTTTCCATTCTGTAAAAATTTCTCAGTGCAGCTTCCTTTTGCCATTTTTTATGTAAAATTTTGTGTTTCTGACGTTTCTCGTTAGTGAGTTAACGCACTTTTAGTCATTTTCAACCTAACTTTTGTATGGGAGGAGGGCGTGGTTATTATCCGATTTCTTTCATTTTTGGACTGTATAAGGAAACGGCTAAAAGACTGCAGAAAGCTTTATTATTTATATAGCTTTATTGGTTTGCAAGATATATACAAAAAACCTCTTTGGGGGCGGGGTCACGCCCACTTTTCCAAAAAAATTACATTCAAATGTGCCCCTCCCTAATGCGATCCTATGTTCTAAATTTTATTTTCATAACTTTATTTGTGGCGTAGTTATAGCTCTTTATGTGTTTTTGGTTATCGCCATTTTGTGGCCGTGGCAGTCGTCCGATTCCCCCCATCTTCGAACTTAACCTTCTTATGGTGCCAAGGAACACGTGTTCCAAGTTTCATTAAGATATCTCAATTTTTACTCAAGTTACAGCTTGCACGGACGGACAGACGGACGAACGGATTTGAACTTCACTCGTCACCCTGATCACTTTGGTATATATAACCTTATATCTAACTCGTTTATTTTTAGGACTTACAAACAACCGTTATGTGGACAAAACTATAATACTCTCTTAGCAACTTTTGTTGCGAGAGTATAATTATAGTAAATTGAGTTTCAATGTTCGACATTGCGAAACTCTAATAATTGCTACAATGCTTTAATGGTAATTACTTCGCAAGAGTCAGATAAATAGTTAACATAAATCAGCATAAGTCTTAAAAGAAATATTCTATAGAAATCGACTTAATACATTTAGATAAAGTTAATTCCTTGTTTTAAAATAATTATTGTGGCTCCTGTGATATTTTTTCTGCTTTAAACCCCTAAGAAGACTTCAAGAGTGGACTGAAGTCGTGAAAATAAATTCGATAAAGAACTGAAGAGCCTTCCTGGGCAAGAGGTCTATACAGAAAGCTTGCCAAGTCTAATTCTTTTCATTCTAGTATTGACTCAAAACAAGTCAAATTGGTAGGCATTTTAATAGTACGAATCTGATTCTTTAAAATTTCATTGAAATGGTAAAATTAATATCACTAACTAATTTGCTTAAAATGAGAAATAATTCACCAACTACTTGCTCAATTGCGTCAACATTCAATCAGCACAAAATCAACAATTGCCTTTTAACAATTTTATTATGTACTTGCATTTCTGCACAGCCAAAATGATGTGCAAACTTTAACAAATCATTGAATCGTTAGCAGCTGCGCGTTCGACATGAAATTACAAAAACAAAAAACCAACTAACTACAACTGATAGTGAAAAATTATAACTCAATCTGTGAATAGTTTGTGGGCGTTTGCAAAGCGAAAAAGTTTCCAGCAAAATGCTGCGAGAACAAATTTAATTAAAATGAAATTCAATTTGAAAGGCAAATTAGCAAAAAGTAGCAAGAAAACAATGAAACAAAATTTGAAATTTTTCAAGAACTTACCATTTATATGCTGACTGAAGACAGGCGTATAAGAGATGGCTGATTTTTTAGCGCTGCGTGTTGTTGTAGTGCGTTTGCAGTAATTTTGAATTGTAGTATGGGGTGGCTAACTCGTTGACCCCCAAAAACACGAACATCTCAAACGATTGCCTTTTAGCTACGCGTCATTGCTTGAATATTTCCACTTTTGTTTTTGTTTTTTCTTCCACTCCACTCTATTAGCTGAAATGAAATTTTCGCAAGATTTTATTGCTTATTTGTTAAATGGTTTGAAAAATTTAATCAAGCGTGTCTGTTTGATATGTACGCCAATGTACTCGTAAAGGAAACGGAAATGGAAATGGCGCAGATTACGAAAGTACGTGTGTAAGTGTTAGTGGCTTTCACTTTCTTTACTATGAATTTGTTATTGCTGTTATTTTGGAGGTTATGTGCGCTGGATTATGGCGTTGAAATTTCATTTTAATTTCACCTGTTTTACGCACACAAACAATACAAAATGAAAGTAACAACAGTGAGGTATGAAAACTGTTAGCTACTTTGTTGCTAGAGCATAACTACAACAACAATGGTGTGTAATAACTATTAACCCAGTATACAATTTCAGGTCAACGACCCTCCAACCTTCAAATAGAGATATTTTCGGGCGTTTAAACCACATACACACCGAAAATCTTTACGTCTCACTTGCTTTATGAATTAATAAAAGCGCTTGGCAATTGCAAAAGCATTTTGCGCAAGCTGCTTACAACAAACAATTATTATGTTTTTATCACTGAAACGCGCCACGCAATATTTTGCTTGAACTTATTAAAAATTTTTACAACATATTTAACAAGAATTTTCACTTTATATGCAAACATATGAAACACTATAAACAAAATTTAATGGCAACAATGTGTGTGAGAGTGTTGCAGCAACATTTACGCACACATGTTTATCTACATATTTACATATGAGCACACCTTGCATGTTGTTTTATATTGTTGTTGTCATGGCGCCTGATGGCTGAGAAAATTGGCACAAGATGTCATCGAACGTCTCACTGCTTGCCAAGCTTTTCTATTATATAATATTTTGTAAGCAGCGTTTATAGGTGTATAGGTATATAAACATACACATGTGGCTGAATCGTCGACTCCTGGCCGATTGCTGAAGAAGGTGTTGTGAAGTATGCACACAAACACAAAGTAGTCAACATTGTGGATATTAGCAAAATGTGCAGAGATGCACAGATTTTAGGAACGAGAGAAAAAGTTAGTCAGCTGCTTATAAAGAATTTGATCTTCTTGATGCTATTCGGCAAATAGAGATACAAGGGAGCACTATGGTCTATCTCTTTTTGTAACTCATCTTAGTTGTAACCAAAATTGTATCTGAAATAATTTTTATATTAATTGTTTATAGACTATTATGTGTTTATAAACTATTTTCGAAAAACTATGTGCGAAAAATATATTCGAAAATATTTCGAAATTATAAGAAAATAATTTCAATACGTAAGAATATGAAACATTTTTGTATAGGAACTAAATTCGAAAATAAGATATTCGAAAAATATATATTCGAAAATATTTCGAAATTAGAAGAAAATAATTTACAAAAAATATTATATGAAAAATTTGTGCATATCTAACTTCGAAAATATATGTTCGAAAAATTTATATTCGAAAATATTTCGAAATTATTAGAAATTTTTTTAATGAAATTTTCCATATTTTCGAATAACTACACAGTTTATCAAACAATTTATCAAAACTAACCTTCCATTCACTAACATTTAAATATTTCGAAATTAGAAGAAAATAATTTACAAAAATGATTATATGAAAAATATGTGCATATAAACTACATTCGAAAAAAATATTTTCGAAAATATATCGAAATAATAAAAAATATGATAATATGAAAAATATTTCTTTCTAAGTTATCTTCGAAAAAATGTGTTAGAATGAAATGTATTCGAAATGATAAGAAAATAGATAATATGAAAAATGTAAAATAAATAAAAAATTATAAATAATAAAATGTATTCGAAAATACATATGTATTTCGAAATTAAAAAAAAAAATTAATAAGATAATAAAATGACAAATATTTGTATATAAACTATCTTCGAAAAAGATGTTCGAAAAATATATATTCGAAAATATTTCGAAATTAGAAGAATATAATTTACAAAAAATATTATATGAAAATTATGTGCATATAAACTAACTTCGAAAATATATGTTCGAAAAATGTGTATTCGAAAATATTTCGAAATTATTAGAAATTATTTGTTATGAAATATTTAATATTTTCGAAGAACTACACAGTTTACCAAACAATTTATCAAAACTAACCTTCCATTCACTAACATTTAAATATTTCGAAATTAGAAGAAAATAATTTACAAAAAATATTATATGAAAAATATGTGCATATAAACTAACTTCGAAAATATATGTTCGAAAAATGTGTATTCGAAAATATTTCGAAATTATTAGAAATTATTTGTTATGAAATATTTAATATTTTCGAAGAACTACACAGTTTATCAAACAATGTATCAAAACTAACCTTCCATTCTCTAACATTTTCCTTTGACTGCAGGCGACTGCTTACGCATATGTATTATCCCCTTAAATGGAGACACCTGCTGGTGAAAATTAGAAAAATAATACCGTTTAGAATATGTAGGATAAAAACAAGAAAATACAAAAAAACAACAAGCAGCACAAAATACAATATTCGCCCAGCGCGCGAAATATAAACGTAAATGTGTTTATTAAATATGAAAACGGTGCTATGAAAGACTGTCAAATTAGCTTTTGCCCTCATTTCGCTGTGCGGGAAAGTGCGCGACAAATAATAAAACAACAGGTGTGCACAAATCAGGCGAAACGAATGTGTTTTGACGTCTTATTAAATTTTTTCTGCGACGCTTCGCTTGTTTTCTTTTTGCGATATTTTTACAACGGTTTATGTTTGCTTATATTTTATATTATATAGAAGTAGGTGAAGAAGCAAATCATCACTGATTGAGGGTGTGTAGCTATTAAATATAAAATGCGCACTTTTTGGGTACAAAATTACACGGAAAAATATATTAGAATTGTGATTGTTTTTTAGACTTATGATGAAATGGAAGTGAGTGGGTACATATGGGTATGAGGAGAGGGTGAGATATGTGGAAGATGATGTAAAGCTGAGGATAGGTTATTTTCGGATCTTACGAAATTAGAAATTCTTTACTATATATTCGACAAAACTTATTTCCAGTGAGACCGTAAGTATTTTGTATAAAGAGATGATATCGATATACCATATTAAACCAAGCTTTTGCTTCTAGTTATTTGAGCGTAGTAGTATTCTATATCTGAATTGCTATTCTTTCGGATGAAACCATCTTAAGCGATTATACTATTTGGATGATAGGCAAAAAATATGAAATATAAACTAGTTTTTTTTCGGAAAATCTGAGATTTCATGACTTAACAACTGAATGCCTAAGTTGATATAAGGGGTTCTATTTTCAGGTAAAAAAAATTTGAATTGAGAAATGGTAGAATTCTTTACACTATACGACAAATATAATTTTTCTGTGTATTGAATAAAACTTGGACCAATATTTTTCGATATTTACATTTTTTATTTTTTCGAAGATCAAACATTCACCATTCATAGCCACTGCCATATAAGCCGTCCGTCCGTCTGTGCAAGCCGTAACTTGGGTAAAAATTAAGGTATCTTGACGAAACTTGGCACACTTGTTTCTTGGCACCATAGGAAGGTTGTTTTCGAAAATGGGAAAAATCGGACCACTGCCACGTCCACAAAATGGCGAAAACCGAAAACACATAAAGTGCCATAAATAAAGCTATGGAAATAAAATTTGGTATGATGGATCGCAATATGAAGGGGTATATTTGGATGTAATTTTTTTGGGGAAGTGGGCGTTTCCCCGCCCCCAAATAGGTTTTTTGTACATATCTCTCAAACCAAAAACCTATATAAACCAAACATTCTGCAGTCGTTTTTATAGACACTTCTTAATACAGTCCAAAAATGAGAGAAATTTGATAATAACCACGCCCACCTCCCATACAAAGGTTAGGTGGAAAATTACTAAAAGTGGGTTAACTCATTAACGAAAAATGTCAAAAACACAAAATTTTACAGAATAAATACCAGAAAGAAGCTGCACTAAGATTTTTTGATAAAATGGAAAATGGGCGTGGTTCCGCCCACTTATGAGTCAAAAACATATCTCAGGAACTACTTGACAGATTTCAATGAAATTCGGTATATAATATTTTTTTGACACCCTGATGACACGTGTGGAAAATGGATGAGATCGGTTCACAACTGCGAAAACTTTCCATATAACTCAATTTTGAATTCCATCTGATTCCTTCACTTTATAAGATATACATTAGGAACCAAAGAACACAGCGAAATAAATATTTACATAAGTACTGTATATGATCCGTGGCACCACTTGTGAAAAAATTTTCGAAATCGGACTATAACTTTTCAAGGCCCCGGATATCGAATTTGAAGAACTAAATCTCTCAGATATCTTAATTTAATTCAGTGGAAATCTTTTTCTTCTAATAGTGTGTCTCTGTATCGGAAATGGTTAAAATCAGGTCATAACTTCCCCTAGCTCTCATATACCTAATTATAGAATTTTCAAATTGGGTCTAATTGCGTGTTATCTTAATAAAAATTGATCAATAAATAGCGAGAGTATAAAATGTTCGGTTGCAGCCGCACTTAGCCTTTCCTAACTTGTTGATTAGATGAGAGGTTTTAGGGTGAGTAGAACATTAGTTTAGTATGTTCTCATGAATTTAAATTAAATGCGGTGCAGACTGTAACCTTAGCTGAGCTCAAGGGCTTTTCATTCGCATTAAAATTTTTTTCAGTAGAAGATCTTGTTGTTTACAACCCTGTTTAAGCTGTTAGGCGTTTGATAATATTACGATAGCTGAACCTATTTTTGTTGATTAATCTGGGTGACTATCCATAGAAACATATTTGGAAATAAGATGTTAGACGAATTATTATTTGATGGATATATATCGAGGAAAATATCTTGGGTCAACATCAAGTATCGTATCTGTAATAACTGAGGAAAAAAACAAAAACATTAGAATTATTTCTAAATTCGTTCAAAACTCCAGGCAAATCAGAAAATAACAACTGAGTATCTTGAATTCACAATAAAAGCTTGGTTTAGGGGTATGAGCCTCAGAACACTTAAAGTAACCACGAAAAAATTGTATTGACATTAAACATTTTGCATTTTGTTGTTATTGTTTTTAATGCTTGACACGTCGTCAACAGTATTAATTTCACATTTGCAAACATTTCCTCAAAGGTAGAGATGCGCTTCCTTTTGATAATTAATGACAGTACTTAAGCAAAAATATTTAAATGAAGGGTCTTTATCTAAATACATGTATAATTGTCAAAGGAAATTTATATTATTTACTCAAGTACACATATCAAAGAAAATAGAAGCATAAGCAAATATAATACATTCACCGAAAGTTACATACAAACATACACTTAAATTGAGCTTAAAAGAGCATAAAGAGATTGATGCCACAGGCATCCAGATGAAAAAAAAAAAATAATACATATACATATTTGGATGTGTGTATGTATGACATATAATAAATATATTCCCATATAGACATGTTATATATCTGAGTATGTGTATATATATACCGTTATGTAGCTATTTACGAACGCATGAGGCAAAATAGAAGTCCCTCTGCAACTCCTACACCTAAAGAGCTCTGTGTGTCTGCAATCTCATTGGAATTCACACCACAAGCCACAGTTAGCTAACGGCAGTTGCCTGCCTGACTGACTGCCTGCTGCTAAGCAAATCCTTAAGCACTTATAAGGTAACTTTTTACAATCAATTACCGCAGATAGATCCGAGTGTCGGTGTTGCAAAAACATTTAAGATGCAACACCATCAACACTCGAGATGTCAATCAATGAGCTTGAGCTCTTAATACTACACCAATACACGGATGTATGTATGCGGTACAAGAGGGAAACACTTAACTGTAGAACACAACGGTAAATACACACAAGTCTACTTCGGCTGCTTTGGTCCTACTGCCGTTGCATTAATTCTCTCGCACACATGTTTACTTCTGAGTAACTGTTTTCTTAAATCACACGTGTTTAGCTGTCAGCTGGCGTACAAATTGAATTATGTTGTTGTTGGTATGTATGTATATAGTGAATAGCAAATATAGATGAATATACTCAACTTACTGTGGCATTAAGTTGCTTTTATTGACTCCGTAGATGCGATGCCTGTAATGTCACTGATAAGCGAGTAAATGATTATGCCAAATTTGATTTGATTCGATTTGCGCTTCAATCAACTCGACATTACGCAGCACCAGCGACAGCAACAACAAACAACAATAAAATCAACAACAAAATCATTAACGCGCATTATTCGAGTTGTGTGCAAATTTGACTTAGACAAATGACTCTAATGCTCTCACTTTGATTCGAGTAAATTCCTCAGAAAAATCAACTGCAGCTGTTGAAAATATGTTTCACTCCCACACACACACACATTTGATTTAATAAGAACACTCCATATGTGTAGAAGTGTTTGTGCCGGAGTTGTTGATTTGAAGAAATATTGCAAAGAGTTTCGGGTGCAAATTCGACGGTGTGAATTGAGCTGGAAAATATTCAAAATATTAACAATATGATTTAAATTAGGTGTATTAGATGAATTTTAATTTCCTTAGTGGAATCATGTGTCTTATTAGAGGACTTGGTAAACATTTTAAGTTGTTCAAATTAAATAAGATATTCTCTAATGATGCTTGTTTCTTAATATCATTAATTGTTCAAAAAATTTTCTTTCAAGTTTATAGAAATATTCTTAGATATAGATTAATTCTTAGTTATCATAGTTCTTAGTTCCTGTTTCAGTTTGTAAATAGTCCATTACTTAAGAATGTTGAATCTAGATAGTTCTAAATACATATAATAAAGAAATTTAAATTATGTTCTGATTGTTTTTGCTCAGCTGTTTCAAGTAAAATAAAAAAATCAATTTCAATAAATATTTTGCAACATATTTTAAATCCGATAGATGGCGCTCGAGTAAAGATATTGTATTAATTGTTGGATTCAATCAATCGTTGACTGAAAATAAATTTTTCACCTATTAAAAAGGGGGGATTTCGAAATTGAATGACCTTTATCAAATTTTTATTTACCTAAAGTCATACTTAATAAACATATAGGAAATGGATAAGATATTATATATGCCGACCAAATACTGAGACGACCAACATAGTGAGTAGAATCGTAGACATAACAAAAAATTACCGAAGGATAAACGTTACATACGATAAGGAGTATTCTTAAGCAAATCTAAATCTCTCGGTATTAACAACAATGATCAAAAAGTTGTTCGAATGGACGAAAGCGCTCCGATGCTGTAACCGCTGGTGAGGAAGAGTAAGACCTCCCCTCCGTTGGGACAGACCAGGTGGAGAATGACGTGACTTCACTTGGTATCACCAATTGGACTGCCCAAACTGCCAAAAGGAAGAATGAATGGCGCGCTGTTGTAAACTCGGCTATAACCGCGTAAGCGGTGCCTACGTCAATTAAAAAGAATCAGTTTCTCTTTCGGACTACTCATGGTATTTATTACTTCTATATGTTTACTGATTCAAATGTGCCTAAATTTATAATATTTGAACAAATAATAAATTATTCAATTCTGGGCCAAGTGGAAACATTTCCTGGTGTTTTTGGTACCTGGACTTCTCCTAAATCCTAAATCGAATTTATTTTTATGAATTAAAAAGGATCGAGGAGGAGAGACTGATAACATTATTTAATCTAAAGTATATTAGGCCTTCAACTTTGCTTCCGCCGTTTTTTTTTTGTAAATTTAAGGTTTTTTTTTGTATAAAAACGGTTAAAAAATGTTATTCAAAATATTGGCAGTCGCTAGCTACTACTTTTGACCATCTTTCTGGCAGCATGCGTATTCCGTGCAAATATAAAAGAAAGTAAATTTTTTTGGTATAAACGTTTAAGATAAATAATATCAACAATTAGTACACAAATCTTTTATTGCAGTTATATATATATATTTGGCGTAGAAACCGCTTTAAGCGATTATAGCCGAATCCACCAGAGCGCGCCACTCGTTCCTCCTTTTTGCTTTTTGACGCCAACTATAAACACCAAGTGAAGCCAGGTCACTTTGCACTTGGTCTTTCCACCGGAGTGGAGGTCGTCTTCTTCTGCGGCTTCCTCCAGCGGGTACTGCATCGAACACTTTCAGAGCTGGAGTGTTTTCATCCATTCGTACAACATGACCTAGCCAGCGTAGCCGCTGTCTTTTTGTTCGCTGAACTATGTCAATGTCGTCGTATAAATCGTACAGCTCATCGTTCCATCGTCTGCGGTATACGCCGTTGCCAATGTTCAGAGGACCATAAATCTTACGCAAAATCTTTCTCTCGAAAACACCAAGAGTTGTCTCATCGGATGTTGTCATCGTCCACGCTTCGGCGCCATACATCAGGACGGGAATAATGAGCGACTTGTAGAGTTTGATTTTTGTTCGTCGAGAGAGGACTTTACTTTGCAATTGCCTACTCAGTCCAAAGTAACACCTGTTGGCAAGAGTGATTCTGCGTTGGATTTCAAGGCTGACGTTGTTGGTTTTGTTAACGCTGGTTCCCAAGTAGACGAAACTATCTAATACTTCAAAGGAATGACTATCAACAGTGACGTGGGATCCAAGACGCGTGTACGCTGACTGTTTGTTTGATGACAGGAGATATTTCGTCTTGTCCTCATTCACCACCAGACCCATACGCTTCGCTTCTTTATCTAGTCTGGAAAACGCAGAACAAACGGCGCGGTTGTTGCTTCCGATGATATCAATATCATCGGCATACGCCAGGAGCTGTACACTCTTGTAGAAGACTGTACCCTCTCTATTTAGTTCTGCTGCTCGTATTATTTTTTCCAGCAATAGATTGAAGAAGTCGCACGATAGTGAGTCACCCTGTCTGAAGCCTCGTTTGGTATCGAACGGCTTGGAGAGGTCCTTCCCGATCCTGACGGAGCTTTTGGTGTTGCTCAACGTCAGCTTACATAGCCGTATTAGTTTTGCAGGGATACCAAATTCAGACATCGCGGCATAAAGGCAGCTCCTTTTCGTGCTATCGAAGGCAGCTTTAAAATCGATGAAAAGATGGTGAGTATCGATTCTTCTCTCTCGGGTCTTTTCCAATATTTGGCGCATGGTGAATATCTGGTCCATTGTCGATTTTCCAGGTCTAAAGCCACACTGATAAGGTCCAATCAGTTCGTTGACGGTGGGCTTTAATCTTTCACACAATACGCTCGACAAAACCTTCTATGCGATATTGAGGAGACTTATACCACGGTAATTGGCGCAGATCTCCCTTATTATGTTATATATGTGCATCTAATTACCCTCTTCTAGCTCTCATTGGAACTATCCGCTAACCACAAAATAAAGATGAAAATTAAAAACAAGACAAGACAAGTTCTTGATATAGTTCAAGAATACCATAGGAACTCGAAACTCGATGGCTGACTGTTGCCCCAGCATTCAGAACACCTCCGGTGAAGAAGTTCTTTTGGAAATTCCATGGAGAAATAAATGTCAAAGTTATCGAAATAGAAACATATATCAATAAGTTTTAGATAATGTGAAAGAAGAGCTACTCCCCACTGATTCTAAACTTTCCATATTTATGTCTCGTATATATGTACATATGACCAATGTCCGACAGCAATCAATTTAAATTTATTTGAAAAACTTTACAGATAAATAGAAAAAACCATATATGGTTGAGTTGTTGCAATCGACATTTCATCCTATTTTTTTAACGATATTCTTGTTACATGATAACTTTTAATAAAAGCTGAGGTAACCCTGTTGACGTGGTTTTGCAAATGTTTTGCGGTGACATAACCTAGCTTTTCTCATAATATTTCTCCATAAAATTCTTTCATTTCCATACAGAAACACCAAGTATGAACAAAAACGTGTAGTTGGTTACTAAAAGACACCCACAATATATTTATTTACTCACATGCACGTGCATTACACACGTGAGAGAAAAGTGTTTGGCAAATTTAAAATTCAGTTGGTATTTCATTTTCGGCAAATGTGGGCCAACTATGATGCAACTTTTTAATGGAATAGAGCATAGAAAAGAAATACACAACTTTATGTGCTAATTGGCTACACTGGTGTGGCATTTTAAAAGCTTTTCCAAGCCAAAGTTGGGCAAAAATGGTTTCTAGGTTAGTTTTAGTACATTTTGAAAATCTCCATATGACAATTCAGGTAGTGGCTTTTGCGAAAGTTGGATTTTGTGTGACACTATGCTTATTAATGAGTAAGTTAGCAATGAGATATACAATGTAATAAATTATCTCTTTATGGTTTAACTTTATACTTAAATAGATTTTAATTCTATATTTCAAGAATTAATTAAGAAATGTGATTCTACTTTAATTTTTAGATTAGCACATTGCACAGAAGATTTTGTTGTATCTAAAGAAGATTATTAATATTATATTTCTCAAGAACTACTCAAGTGATCTTGATGAAATACTTTTTTGAAATAATTACTCGTTTTCTTCAGGCATTTCCATATACAGTTATACAGTCCAAAAATGGAAGAAATCGGATTATAACCACGCCAACCTCCCATACAAAGGTTATGTTGGAAACAACTAAACATGCTTTAATTCGATAAGAAAAACCACCAGAAACCTTAAATTTCATTATAAAGATGGCACAGAAGAGCTGCACTCAAAACCCACCCACTTATGGGGCAAAAACAATATCTTCGAAACTACTCGACCAATTTCAATGAAATTCTGTTTATAGTATTTGCTTGGTATCCCAATGATATGTTGTGAAAATAGTCCAAATCGGTTCACAACCACGTCTACGTTCCATATACAAAAATTTGAAATCGATCTGAATCGTTTACTTTACAATATATAAAGTAAGCACTAGTGAAGATATCGTAACAAAACTTTGCAAAATTACTACATTTAAAGATTGGCATCGACCTTCTAAAAATCGCCAAAATCGGGCTATAAGGATTCAAGGTCCCATATATCGAATATGAGGACCTCAGAGCTTCTAATAATTTTTTTACCGAAAATATAGGTAGGTCACTTAGATATTTTGAAGAAGTTCAGATGGAATAATTTTCTTCTAATAATATGTCTCCGTGTCAAAAATGAGTAAAATCGGGACATAACTTCCCCTAGCTCCCATACACCTAATATTAGAGTTTTGAAACATTCAATGGATTTTATACCATATATATGTCGAATATGTGGGCCAAATTGTGTATTATATAATATAAATAAAATTAAATAAATAAATTGCGAGAGTATAAAATGTTCGGTTTCACTCGAACTTAGTCCTTCCTTACTTGTCATTTGCTTTCTCCGTCCAAATTCTAGTTTAAAATTTGAACTAAACATTATTTTATTATATTATTTTTCATTTCATATAATCCTACTAAGTTTTGGTAGAGTTTCAAAAAATTTCAGTCAACCCTAATAAAGTGTTTTTACATTAATTATTAACATATGAGCAAAAACCGCACTTTAAATTCCACTGAAATAGCTATTCAAATAGATTTTGTCGAAAACTATAGGCTTACAAAACAAAGTAAGAGTGCTCATTTTAACAAGGTTGTCAGGAGAAAATCGTTTGTTTTTAAAAGTGACACGACATATTATTTTCTTGATAAATCTCTTAACTAAAATTAAGAAATCATTTAGTTGCTTTTCTAAAACATTTATTTTTTTAATGTAACTGCTCTCAGTTTAAAATCAAATTTATATTCTCAAGCCTGATTGATTTTATAAAATAATTAAAATAGTCTTCATTAGAATATAATTTTTTTGCAAGGAGCCGTCGATGGAGTGGGAGCAGTTATCAAACGAAAAGTCTAGCAGATAACGAAATCCAAAAATGTTTATACCCGAGGACAACATTTTCTGAAAAAACTGTATTTCACATTCATAATACTATTTTCATTTCATACTATAGAATTTTTGTTGTGTTTCTCGTTGGATATTAGTTAAAATAAATAAATAAATACATTTACTACTTTTTTTAGCCATTTTATTGGACTTGTTGTTAAATAATTTCATATTATAACAAAATAAACAACATCAATATTATGATGGAAAAAAATGTCCCGTGCGAATGTGATTAATAATTAATTAAAACAAGTAAGGAAGGGCTAAGTTCGGGTGTAACCGAACATTTTATACTCTCGCAATTTATTGATGTAATTTTATAAAGACAACACAATTCGACCCATATATTCGGCATAAAGTTCAATAGAATAACGAAAATCATCATAAATAGTATATGGGGACTGAGGTAATTCCTAAACCGATTTCGCTCGTTTTCACCACCAAGATACAACGTATCGAAGACTATACGCTCACTTAATTTAATATTACTTATAATTAGGTATATGGGATCTGGGGGAAGTTATGACCCAATTTTTACCATTTCAGGTACAGAGAGAAACTGTTATAAGAAAAAAATTCAGAGGGAATGAATTACATTAAAATATCTGAGGGATTTACCTATATTTTCGGTGAAAAATTAACCTTAGGCACTAGGTTCTTCATGTTCGATATCAGGGGCCTTGAAAAGTCATGGTTCGATTTTGACAATTTTTCCACAAGTGATGTCACAGCTCAAATACAGTATTTGTGTAAAGTTTTATTCCGCTAGCTTCATTGGTTCCTTATGAATACATTATAAAGTGAACGAATCAGATGGAATTCAAGATTGGGTTATATGGGAAGTAGACGTAGTTGTGAACCGATTTCGCCCATATTCCACCCGTGTCATCAGGGTGTCAAGAAAGTGTTATGTACCGAATTTCATTGAAATCGGTCGAATAGTTCTTGAGATATGGTTTTTGACCCATAAGTGGGCGACGCCACGCCCATTTTCCATTTTGTAAAAAAATCTCAGTGCAGCTTTCTTCTGCCTTTTCTTATGTAAAATTTGGTGTTTCTGACGTTTTTCGTTAGGGAGTTAACCCACTTTTAGTAATTTTCAACCTAACCTTTGTATGGGAGGTGGGCGTGGTTATTATCCGATTTCTTTCATTTTTGGACTGTATAAGGAAATGGCTAAAAGAAACGACTGCAGAAAGTTTGGCTTATATAGCTTTATTGGTTTGCGAGTTATATACAAAAAACCTATTTGGGGGCGGGGTCACGCCCACTTTTCCAAAAAAATTACATCCAAATGTGCCCCTCCCTAATGGGATCCTATGTTCCAAATTTCATTTTCATAACTTTATTTATGGCTTAGTTATGACACTGTATAGGTTTTCGGTTTCCTCCATTTTGTGGGCGTGGCAGTGAACCGATTTTGCCCATTTTCGAAAGCAACCTCCTCAGGGTGCCAAGGAACATGTGTTCCAAGTTTCATTAAGATATCTTAATTTTTACTCAAGTTATCGCTTGCACGGACAGACGGACAGACGGACAGACGGACGGACAGACATCCGGATTTCAAATCTACTCGTCATCCTGATCATTTATGTATATATAACCCCATATCTAACTCTTATATTTCTTGGTGACACAAACAACCGTTATGTGAACAAAACTATGATACTCTGTGCAACAGGTTGCGAGAGTATAAAAAAACTATACATTATTTTTGGATGAAATTCATACCATCTTTAAAGGCCATCAATGCGCAACATTTTACAAACAAAAACATTTGAATATTGCCTCACAATTCGCTGAAATCGCCGTTTGAATCGTTGTCCCAAAAACGACTTCCATTTTTTGTCCCGTGCGAATGCCTTGGTTTTTTGCAATTATCTTGAAAATGAAAACCGTTCCAAAATCAACCTTAACACTAAATGTAGAGCTAATGAAGAGCTATTAAAATATCCTACTGTCAAAATTTAAAAAAACATTTTAGTTCATATTTTATTTTAGTTGAAAGGTGTACGATTGTACCGTTCGACATGGCGCAAATGTTGTTCTAAGAAAATAATTTTGTAAAAAACATACACATTTCTCATCTCACATTTAGCAAGCGTTCATATGTACGAGTATATATGTATTTCATATAGCATGTTACTCCCGAAACACATTTCTCTGCTCTCACTCTTGCTGTCATTTTGTGTAACTGCAGTAAGCAGCGCAGTCGATGATTTTTGCACTTCATTCTTTTTGCTAAGAAAACACTTATTATTACTAAATAAACACTTTTTAATACTCTTAAACACTTTTAATTATTGCAAATTACAATTTTTAACACTTTTTAAGGCAAATGACATAAAATATAACAAACTCCGCACTCCTGAAAAAAGGCAACCGTAACTATTGTGCGCTAATATGTAACTGACCAGCTGAACTAATTATGGGAAAGCAATTAAAGGAAAGGGTTATTTCTTGGGCATCATGATGAATTTAGTTAAATGGCGAACTAATTAGCATCCAAAAGTATGCAATAAAAGCTCTCTCAATCTAATCATCTAATTAAGTAGTGGGAAATTTACAAAATAAATCTGTGCAACTATCAAAAGGTGTGAAATAGTAAATACTTAATAATATTTTGGAAGTACTAAATCCGGGTGGAGTCGAAACGTTTTCCTATTAATGTATTGCAGATTTGAAAAAAATTACTTATATAGAATATTTCAATACTATCGAAGATCAAACCTTTTCGTTAGTCAGCTAAGCGAAACAAAGAGATATTTTGCTAGCACCTATTTCCAATATTAAAAAAAAAAATATTTAGAGAACATTTAATACTATATGCGTGAAGTCTAGGCTCAATAGACCTTAACTATTTTGGGATAATTATGTTGTACAGATGAGTACAATAGCATTAATCAATCTGAATGACCAACAAAAAAAACTTGAATTTTTAAAGTTGATAAACACAAAGAATATTCCGATGAACTTTTAGGACAATATTTAATTTCTATCGATAAATATTAATAATGAAGTTTGGTCGCAGGTATTCAGAGAATAAATCAATTGCTGAGAACATATGTAGTCTCTAACACACATAACTTTCGGGAACATCTATAAAGTACGATATTTATCAAACCACAAAGTTAAGAAATGAAAGAGATGAACAAGTCCTTTAGTAATCGATCGTTCAACCGTCTCTTAAGTCAAATCATGGCATGATGTTTTTTGAGGCACGTAAGGACGAACAGATCACAAGAGATATGATCTGAGTGAGAGAAAGAGAGCTATGTTTATATTTTTTATTTGACAAGCAACTCATTTATGATATCTACTCGATGTGTCTTTTATAAATGTTATATATCTATGCTTGCATAGTTTCACTGCTGCGAAAGGTCGGGGCTCAAGTCATAAAAGCTAATACATAAATTTAAATCCTCATAGTTAAGGGAGCATGAAAAGGAGACTTCCTCGATTCGTTAGTCAGATAACTCAAAAACTATTTTGTAGCTCTTTCATTAATTTTGAAAAAAAAAAAAATACCAGAGCTAAAACTTTAGGTTAATTTTAAAGTTATATAAATATTATGTTATGGTTCAATTAACGGAACTACGCTGAACGAAAAATTTCTTTCAAAATAATTACTTAAACTTACAGATTGGCTGTTAATTTTACTATAAGATATCGTAACAAATTTCAATGAAATAATACATCAAATCAACGGATAAGTAATGTTCGCTCTCTAAAATCTACGCTGCCATAAAATAAAAATTCAAACGCGTTTTAACAAATTGAATTTAATGTTTCGATCAGCGCAACACACACACATTGAGATGAAAAACGCGCTGTTATGCGAGTTCACATATGTATATACATATATATATAAAGAAACAATAAATTGTAGTAAACGCTTTAGTTTATTTGCCAATAGCGCTGACTGTTGGCTTCATATCAGCGCGTCTGTGGCTGTGGCGAGCGTTGAACTGCCAATTTTGGCAGTGCGTTAAGATAACAAAGTTTCTGCGGGCGATTTGAGGATCCATGAAGTGAAATTGCCCGCCATACGCAGGATGAAAGCGCAGACTGCCAGTAGACGCTTTACCGCTATTCATTTGTGATATGTTTGTCAACAAAAAAAAAAAAAAAAACAGCAAACCGAAAAAAGATAATGGCAAACAATAACAACAATAAACCAAATCGGCAGCAAATTGTAACAACAACGAATGTTCTTGTTGTAAATTGCCAACGCTGCTATTAGCAATGAAATCAAACAAAACGAGCGTCAAGAAAACAATTGGCAATCTGCACATTGTCAGCGCAGCGCTGGAAAACAATAATAACAACAACAACAACAACAACAACACTTGTGATGTTGCCTTATAAAATATGTGTAAGTGCTGTTGCCAGTTTGATTCGCGTGCTGAGAGTGTGGACTAAAAACAATGGCAAAATCAACTGACATTTGGCGTGTTGCGTACAATAAAAAAGCCATAGAAAGAATGTAACTGTTAAATCACATACAACAACAGCATTGGCATGACATGTGCATTGGCATAGAGCACGCAGCCAAAAAATAAAAATTGCTGTAAAACTTTACGTCGCCAGCGGGCAAATGAACCGTGGCAAACAAATTTGAAGTGGAGCGAAATGGCAACTGAAACAAATAAGTGGTAATAAAAATAAAATTTGACAAGCGATTTCGGTAGCGTTGATTACTTAATGCCCCTAAATTTATATAAAATTAAAATTAATGAATTTTTAAATAAATAAAAAAATATAAAATATACAATCAAACAATATAACAATTATACAATTATAACAATTTATTATGAAAATTTATTTAATTTTCATCTTTCATGTCAATTTCATGCCTTTGAAATATGCCTTTAATTTGAAATTTTATAGTTTGAATACAACAGTTTATAAATTTTTGTATTGAAATCTTTTTAGTTAATGGAAGTGGCAACACCGTTTAAACATGTTTCCAAATTTAAGCCGTTCAAAGGTTTTCAAAGGTTTGAGTTTTTTACTACTTTTGCAATTATTATTTCGAGGGCTTCTATATATAATTCTGGACTAGGCAACACTAAGTGTTGCCAGGTGCAATCTGACATTTCAATTGGAAAGTTTGACATTTTTTAGCATAACATCACTCAGAACGTTTTGTCATTTAATCGTGCATTGTTTTATTTACAGGGAATTAAAAAATTCATCTCGGCCAAAAAATGGAATTAACTCGTGAACATTTTCGTACGATCATTTTTCACAACTTTCGACGTGGATTATCGCGACAGGAGTGCATCGATGAACTAAAATCTTTGTATGGCTATGAAGCACCATCCTATAGCACTGTGAAAAACTGGTACAACGAATTCAATCATGGCCGACGCTCGCTCAAAGACGAATTCCGAGAAGGTCGTCCAAAAACAGCCGTTGTGCCAGAAAACATCGATGCCGTACGTGAACTGATAATGCAAGACCGTCATGTAACATACCTTCAGATAGAGGCATGCCTATGCATTTCTCTCACCAGCATACATTCGATATTGCATGAACACCTGGCCGTAAAAAAGGTTTGTTCTCGTTGGATCCCGCACAATTTGACAATCGCTCAAAAAAAGGCTAAAAAAAGTGCTTCGAAAATTGGTTTGAGCGCATGCAAAAGTGTATAAATCTTGGTGAAGAATATTTTGAAAAACAATAAAACCATTTTCGTTGATAAATATTCCATGAAAATCATATTAGGTTGGCAAATATTTCCCTTCCGCCTTGTTTTCTTCGAAATTCGAGCTATTTTAAAGTTTTCCTTCGTTATAATCAAATCCGCTAGAGAAACGTTCCGTGAGATCACTTCGAACTGCGGATAAATGTTTTCGACGATTCAGAGCGAGTGAAAATGACACCATGGCTAAACCAGCCGGCGTAGGACCTGTGACGACGAATACCGATCAAATCATGGAAAACATCGAGTTAGACCGGCATGTGGTATCTCGTGACATCACTCAGGAGATGGGAGTTAGAATACACAAAAAAGCTTGATGTTTGGGTGCCGCATGATTTGACGCAAAAAAACCTTCGGGACCTAATCAACGCCTGCGATATACTGCAGAAACGGAGCGAACTCGACCCATTTTTGAAGCGGATGGTTACCGGCGACGAAAAATGGATCACATTTGACAATATCAAACGCAACGGTCGTGTTTGGTGGGATTGGAATCATACACTATGAGTTGCTCCCATATGCCCAGACGCTTAATTCTACCATCTACTGCGAACAACTGGATCAATTGAAGCAAGCGATCGACCAAAAGCGTTCAGAATTGGCCTACAGGAAGGATGTAGTGTTCCGCCCGGACAACGCCAGACCACAAATTTCGTTGATGACTCGTCAGAAGGTACGGGAAGGTCGGAAGGGAGGTTTTTTCGCATCCACTAATAAAGTACTAATAAAGCGAGTAGAAATGCCTTTCATTGGTTAATAATTTTTTAATATTTTTTATATTTAAAATTCATTTGCTCTTTGTAAATTGTACACACCTGTCAACCTTTAAAATTTTTGTACTATGCTATGGAAACTAAACGAATAGATTATATTATATTTGTATCATACATATAACTAAAAAATATTATTTCATAAATACTTATTACTTTTCATCGAAAAAAATTTGTATTAGTAATTTATTTATTAAATATTAAAAATTTAAGAAAAAAATATTTTTTAAGTTAAATAAACGTGGCAACATTTTTAGAAAGAAAAAATTTTTAGAAATTTGCATAAAATATAATTTTTCTTTAATAAAATAATTATTTTTTTTCTAATAAACGTGGCAACATTTTTAGAAAGAAAAAAATTTTAGAAATTTGCATAAAATATAATTTTTCTTTAATAAAATAATTTTTTTTTTCTTTTCATCAAAATA
Source organism: Zeugodacus cucurbitae (assembly GCF_028554725.1). Taxonomy (NCBI): domain Eukaryota; kingdom Metazoa; phylum Arthropoda; class Insecta; order Diptera; family Tephritidae; genus Zeugodacus; species Zeugodacus cucurbitae. The sequence goes on from NC_071671.1 coordinate 54,542,779, forward strand.
AAAGACCACGAAAAGTCATGGTAGCGCATTAACAAAACCATGTGGCAGCCACAAGCTGACAATTGTCATATAGCAGTAGCTATCGTCGTACGAAAATTTCAACTTGACTCGAACGACAGAGTCGCCGATTGTCAACTACAGATAAGATAAATCACCATCACCACCAACAACGCGGCACTGCCCAAACATTCAACGCTGCTCGTTAGCGGTGGCTAGCTGCCGCGCTTACAGCCAAAGGCGGTTCGCGCTTTCAATGGCTTCCCTGGTTAGTTGGTAGATATTGATGTTGTTGGTTTGTACTGATGTCGTTGCTGACTGTGATGCTGGTGTTGACGATGCTTGTAAATGCTGTTGATGCTTACTCACAGTTGTTGCTGCTGCTGTTGCTGGTGACAGTGACTTTGTCGCTTAGATGTTGATAACGAATTTGATGAAGTGCTAAGGATTTATGTGACCACCACACACCGCGCTCGTCCGCGTGGCAGCCACGAAAGAAAGTAGCAATAACAACAAAAAAACAGCGAGAGAAGCAGCTTTAACATTTAATTGTGGTGTATTTGAGTCGAAAGACGGACTTTTGTGGGATCAAAGCCATTGTAAGCGCTGGCTAATTGTATAATTTTTTCTTCTATTTTTTGGATTTTTGGTTTCTCCGTTAGTTCGTTGGTGAGCTAAGGCTTTGTTGGCTTAACACTTAATGCATTTGTTTATTTGTCTAAGTACAAGTGTTAAATGTTAAAGGATCAAAACTGATTTACGACGCTCACTTTGCTCACTTTGAGGCTTCAAGCCGATGCGCTGCAACAGTTAGTCCATTAGCTAATTAACAGCAGCGTAAAAGCGGCAACCGAAATAATAATGTAATCACTTGCAATTATAGCTTGGTACCTGACTAATGTGGCAGGAGACTTATGTATGCCTTGGGGTCATCACTAGTATTAGTGTAAATACCATTTGCCAACACACACACAGACACACACACATAATTGGTGATTAACATGTGCATAAATAAATGTTTACCGTTAGCTAACGCTAGTGTGTCTTTGTCTGCCTGCAAGCAGAAATGCATTTGCAGATAATGACACATAAACATAAACATAAATATAAATATTATAATGCGCATTAGCATGTGGGAAATATGTTTTCTTATATGCTTAATAATACATAACGGTATTTGAATGCGTCTAAAGCCATTAGTGTACACAGGAGCCGAGCGTATATGCACTCATAAATAGTTAAATATCAAGCTTGAAATAGTCCATTGGAGGTCTGCAGAGATTAGTTAATTGTATGTCTTGTATATATGTGTACGTGTATGTAGCAGACAATAACAATTAACATTTGAGCTGTAAAATGCACTTAAGATGCCGTTGTGGAGTTACCTGAGGTTAAGGAACTTGAGAATTATATTTATGGAATATGTAATAGCGGTGTTTATAGCGTATAATAATCTGCCTGCCTTCAAGCATTAGAAAATTGTGAATCGAACAAACTGGTATAATTTAAATAAACTGGTATAAACGAAGCGCTTATAATGCCATATTAACTTATGATCTTTAGTACATGGACAGAGATGTCTACAAATAGTATAATACAAAAACCTTATATGTTTCACTGGTGATCAATATTTTTAATAAAAGATAAGTCTTAATCCTCGATCATGAGTACTATAACGAAAAAAAATTAAATAAATGTGAGTTCAAGTAGGATATTGATCTCAAACAAGACACAAGATTAAAAAATAATAAAAAAGTAAAAAGGAAAAAGAAAAAAGAAAGGAGAAAAATAAATAAAGAAAGAAAGGCAGAAAGAATGAAAAAAGTCAAGAATGCAGTCAGGTCTTTCTCTATTTTTCTCCAAACACTGCATATAAAAAAGAGACACCCAGGCGTATGATGAACGTAGAATAATGCTCAAATCGGATAGCTAAATTTTTGGAAAATCTCATCAAATTTGGAAAGTACAATAAACAATAACAAGAAAGGATAGATAAACTGTTTTTGTATGTTCTCTAAAGCGACGAATTCTCAAGGCAGGCGAACTCTAAAATCGGCCGAAAAGTGTTATAGGTAGAGTTCTAGGATATTGGGTCCTCTAGCTGAAATTCAAGAAATAAATTTAGTTTTAGTGATATTCCACGCTCAGCGACACCTATCGTATTTATTTTGTCCAAGTATTAAAGTATCATGGAAATATGGATCAACTCAATGTCACTTCTAAACCAGCATCATGTTTTGAACCAAACAAGAAATGACTTTGAACTGTTTTTGAGCTTGAGGTTGAACAATATCTACATAAATTAGGAAACATAATAAAGGCCAGCATCAACCACACGAATAATGTCAGCCTTAAAATCCTGCGCAGAATCACGCTTGCCAACAGGTGCTACTTTGGACTGAATAGGCAATTGAAAAGTAAAGTCCTCTCTCGACGAACCAAAATCAAGCTCTACAAGTCGCTTATCATTCCCGTCCTGCTTTATGGTGCAGAAGCTTGGACGATGACAACATCAGATGAGATGACACTAGGAGTTTTCGAGAGAAAGATTTTGCGCAGGATTTATGGTCCTCAGAAAATTGACAACGGCGAATACCGCAGACGATGGAACGATGAGCTGTACGAGTTATACGACTACATTGACATAGTTCAGCGAATAAAAAGACAGAGGCTACGCTGGCTAGGCCATGTTGTCCGAATGGACGAAAACACTCGAGCTCTGAAAGTGTTCGATGCAGTACCCGCCGGAGGAAGCCGAGGAAGGGGAAGGCCACTTCCTCCACTCCGTTGGAGGGACCAGGTAGAGAGCGACCTGGTTACACTTGGGATCTCCAACTGGCGCCGAACTGCGAAGGAGAGAGAGATGTGGCGCACTATCATCGATTTGGCTATAACCGGCTAAACGGTTGCAACGCCAATCACAATAAATGCCTTAAAATATTAAAACGATACGATTCATATCTTCGGCTCCAAAAAAATATTTATAAAGTGTCCCAAAATTTTTAAACAGATTCTAATATATTACGCGAAAGGTCGGGTTAAGACACATTTATGATCCACTACCCAACCATTATGACAAATTTTAGCTGAGACCTATTCCTTCTACGTCTAATTTTGTTCAAAATAGAGATGATCTACCATTTCTCCGCCGGACAAAATAAATTGGGGTCAGTTCGAATGATCTAGTTATAGAAGATTATTTAGCTATAGGAAGACAAAATGGACACCTTTCGCTTGAATAGATAATTCAACCTGCAGATTATGTTGACTTCATGCGGATTTTCAAGGTTTAATTCTTATCGGATGTGACTAATAATAATTAAAAATTAAATTTTTTAAAGGAACTGCTCGAGTGAATCAGGAGAAGAACATTTTCAGAAGGAAAGATTTGCTTAGTCTTGAGAGACAGTTCGGAGATTTGAACTTAGTTAGCTAGGAGTTTTATTTGTCTAGGGGGAAGGAAGTTCTAGTTTTGAGGGATAAGTGGAGAGCAACAAACTCGGCGGTCTGGCTTACGCTTACTACTACTTGTTTCGGGCTCACTGCTGTAGAAAAAACTCGAGGTCGAAAATGGAACCAAACACAATTCCTATTTTTGTCTCTAAATAGAATAACAAAAATCTAATTAATTACGAAATACACTGAGCTTCACTTCCTCAAAATCTTCCTTAAATAAATTATAATATTTGTGAATTTATAAGAGATTTTCCACAGACACTTTCATAAAATTTGATTTGTCTAGCCACCAGCTGAGTCCTGTTTATGAATTTGTTTATTTTTTATTAGCTACATGCATTACACTCTGTTGTGCTGACCAACAGCTTTACCTAAGCTTATAAGGTCGTCTCATTTTTTACCACTAACCGCTTGCTGTAGAAGAGTTGCACAAAAAGTGCTGGGATTTCGCAAATTTTGCGCATAGTTTTTAATTAAAAATTTTCTTGTCTGCATTGTTTATATTTTCGCATTTCACAATGCTCGCAAATAGCGACGTGGGATTTCAGTTGACGCAGTGTGCCGCCAGATGAGCCTGTAAGCGGCGCTTGTTTTTAGTAAACGCGGAACACGTGTGCAAGTTAAGAGTATGTAGTTGTTGCGGCGTTCTCACACATTTAAGCACCGGGCCACTTTTTGTCTACGCACTCAGTTAATTTTCCAAGCCACTGAGTGTGCGTTCTACTGCAGTGAACTTCATTTAAGCTGATTTCGCAGCTGCAAATTATTTTTTATCTTTTTCGCATTCGCACTTTGTTTTCTATAAGTAGTATACTGCGCTGGTAATTTCTTCTCATTCGCATACCACCTGACTGTTTGTACATAAGAGAATCCTTTTTAAGGTTATAAGTGGTGTGTGGCTCTCTTCTTTTTTGTCTGCATTGCGTTGTTTTTCATTTGGTGATTTAGTGTTTACCACACTTTTTGTTAACCAACAATTATTTTAACAAGCAGTGGAGTGCGGAGTCTGGTGTGGTTTATAGACTTTTTTGTACGTAAGGAAAATTTGCGAATTCAGAAAAAGTTAAGCTCAGTTGGTACTTAGCAACTATTATTGTTTTATTCACAGCTAATTAAATTTAAGCGAATACGTAGCTTTATATTATACACACTTAAATTATTATGTGTTGTTGTTGTTTTTTGTTGTGTATTAAGGAGTGTTCTCTCTTTTTAGGCATGTAGTTACAGTCCGTTCCCTGAATTCAATGTTTAGTCTTGTATCCAGCTGTTATACATTTTTGTGATTGCTTTTCCTACAGAAGTTGGTAAGCTCATCAGCTGATTGAATTTTTAGCAGCGACATCTACCGTAGTTTTTTTATCAAAAAATTCAGTCAATCGCAGACAAAGAACGTATATCGTACGTATTTGTCGCAGAGTGGCATTTAATTTTCAAGTCGATTAAAATTCAATTAACAATTTATGTAGATTTTATTTTGTATGGTAATTCGATCTTAATAATGTTACACTACAATAGAATAAAAAAGAATGTACTTTCGACTCTCGTGAGAATTACAAATTGGAAAGGAGTAACTCAACCTCTGCGTTTTATGAAATTACGTAGTTATAGCTTATGAAAAAAAACGGAGGCAAAACGACGATGAATTTGGATATTGCATTCAAGGAATGTAAACATGGAGTACACACGCCGAAATTCGCGCTATTTTAAAGTTTTCCTTCGTTAAAATCCACTAGAAAAACGTTCCGTGAGATTAATGGTGTTTTGTAGGATGGTACTCTATCATTTCGAACTGCGGAGCAATGGTTTCGACGGCTCAGAGCGGTAGAAAACGACACCATGGATAAGCCAGCCGGCGGAATACCTTATACATGAAACCATGGAAAACATCGAGTTAGACCAGCATGTCGTGACATCGGCCAGGTGATGGGAGTTATACTATGTTTACATATAACGAGATTATCTCCATTTACGAGCTTAACTCGATAATCTGTAATTAAGAAACGAGATTTCCCATACAAAATTGCTCTCTGGATAATCCGAGATTATAAAATTATCTCGTTTTATACAACTAGATTTTCGGTGATATTCCTAGGTTTATCGATAATTTTGCGAAGAAAAGAAGAAATGTCAAATGAAAATGTAAACAACAATGGACGACAGCGAGAGAAAAATGTGTAATACAACAATAAATGCAACACATTTGACAATTGATAGTCTCATTTGGCTATATGTAAACGGTTGGATTATTGAACGAGCTTAGAACAAGATTATTTTCATATGTAAACATACTATTAGTCATCAAATTATTTCAAACCATCTGCAGAAGGCTGGATACACATAAAAGCTTGATGGTGCCGCATGATTTGACACAATAAACCTTCCGGACCGGATCAATGTCTGCGATATGCTGCTGAAACGGAACGAACTCGACCCATCTTTGAAGTGGATGGTAACTGGCGACGAAAAATAGATCACATACGACAATATCAAGCGAAAACGGTCGTGGTCGAAGGCCTGGACCGCTTGAAGCAGGCGATCGACCAGAAGTGTCCAGAATTGTCCAACAGGAAAAGTGCAGTGTTCCACCAGGACAACGCCAGACCGCACACTTCGTTGATGACTCGTCAGAAGCTATCCGAGCACCGATAGGGGGTTTTATCGCATCCACCATATAGCCCAGACATAGCGCCAAGTGATTACCACCTGTTCCTATCCATGGTGAACGCCTTTGGTGGTGTAAAGTTGAACTCAAAAGAGGATTGTGAAATGTGGCTGTCCGAGTTCTTCGCAGATAAGGAGAGGGGCTTCTACAAGGGGGGGGTATTATGAAGTTGCCTTCTAGATGGAAACAGATTATCGAACTAATTAAATCTGATCACTGTAACACTTTTTATAAAGCATTGAATAAAGAGCAAAAAAGCGGAACGGAGATGTTTGTCAACCTAAAATACATATATGTTAATAAATGATAAAAAAACTTAAGGTTATGTCTATTTACTGGTCGTAGAAAAAAATTCTAAGAATTCCCTAAAAAGCATACCGTCACATGGGATGACCACCTTAAATGAAAGTTTCAATGTAAAATAAATTCTATTAATCAATTAACTAGTAATAGCACAAAAAGTAATGCTACATAGCAGTAAAGAGAAAGCTGATGTTCGATGCTCGTGAACTCTGAGGACTAACCCTACCTCGTTGTTTTATGAAATTATTATTACAACAGCTTCTATGACAAAAATTTGAGGTTCAATTTTCTTCAACAGCTGACTTTGTTGCTGTAATAACCCTCTAATAATATTTATAGTTTCAAGCCTTCATTAAGGTTTATTTTTGTGATGGGATGAAACACGGCTTTCTCTAAATTAGATTAAGAATCATCTGAATTTTCACAAAATCTACACCACTGTACCACTGTACCACTGTCAGCCCTTAATCAAATTTATATTAGCCGTTTAAACTCTTAAATCCTTTAAAAATGTTTACTAGCTTTGCCAATACTTGGCCAGAACCGAATCGAACATACAACTGGTATAAAGTGAATAAAAGTAAAATTGAAAGATATAAATTATACTGCTTTAAGAAGGGCATATATGTATATACTATATTGTTTCGGTACACCTGTATATTAATATTTATATAAATTGGTGATTTTATGAAGACTCTGGGCTAGTAGAAGCCCACTTACAACTTAAGTTTTCTGAAGTTTACAACAAGCTATAGTCAGAAAACTTGATTTATTTAAGTTGTAAGAATCTTCTACTAGCCCAGAGTCTTCATCAACTACCTGAAAGTGATGTACTTGATGACCTTTACTGGTATTTTTTTACTTAGAGACCAATATTTTTCGATTAGAGTAGGTGCGAAATCTCTAAATCTTCATTATATATGTGACTAGAACATGTATCTTGTGGAATATTTGAGTCACTCCGAGGGGTTTTGAACTACATATATGCCCAGTTGTTAGTAGAAGTTTTGCAATGCAGATAAAATGCATATGCTGAAGTTGCTTTAGCAAATCTTTTCTTCTAAGGATAATGTCCAGAAAAGTCATTGGTATCATTTTAGGTGTTCGAATACTTTAATGAGCATTCTTTCAAAATTCAGCGTTTTTAATGAGAAATACACACTTATTTACCTAGAAATGCCATTAGTGCCCATTAAAAGAGCACTTCACTATTTCTTCACTGCATGTGATTCGAAGAATAGCGCGCATTGAAGTTTTCACATACAACTGTGGTTACGCTTTTATTTTGCCAAATGGCAAAGAACTCCTTTAACATTTACTCAGACGCAACCGAAAATAAATTACCGCATTAAAAGTAACCCGAAGGCCATAATTTAAGCAAAACATACCAAGAAGCTTACCGACATACTCGTACATGTGTGTTGGTAATCGGCACCTTAGGGTTAAATTATGTGTGCCCGGTTGTAGCCACAACGGTTGCATACCATGTTGGTAAAACAAAAACAAAAAGGCAGCTACGTCGTTCAACTGTGACTTGAAAGCAAGCAGAACTAAGAGCTCCACAGTCATACTAGAGTTTTAGGCGTACAGTTATATATAGTACACACAAATGCTGAGCAGCAGTCGTTTAGTTGGCACTTCCTTTAGCGTGCCTTCTAAAAAGCCCTTATTAAGCGGATTAAAATGCTTCCTGATTTTAATTGTCTACTCGCCGACAGAGTGAACAAATTTTTGTGGACATATGATGTGTGTTATGCTCAGCTCAGCTTAAATTTCCTCCGCACACACGCACGCAGTAACACCTACACGAACACACCGTTACATATGCATATATAACGGGATATCCTGTGCTCAGTTGCATTCCAACATTTCGGCTTAACTTGCAGTGCTACTTTCCTTTGGCGTTTTCAATTTGGTTGTATATTTTGGCAAATCGTTATTCGGGCACTTCTACGAGAGAGAGAGTCATTTTGTTGTTGTTGTTGTTTTTCATGTTGACACTAGTGTTGTTATTGTGCCAACACTGCAAACTTTGTGGAAATGTTTGTACACACTCACAAATGCTTACAGACATGTAGATATGTATAGAAGAGTCCATAAATGTTTGTTAAAGACGCTTACCGCACTACTCATATGATCCACACCAAGCCTACTTTTTGTTTGTTGATGTGTTTGTTAGTGTTGCATAACCTGCGGATATTTTTTGTTTTCGTTGGGTAAATATATTTGAGCTCGTAGTCGCTTGAGAAAGCAAAGTGAGAGCAGGTCTTACCTAATTTGTAGGGTAAATGCTTCTGTTAGTTGTAATGCTTCTGTTATACATAAGGGTTAAACCTTATTGAACCTTATTGACCAGTATTGAATTATTAACTAAGAAAAATAAGTATGTTTATTTGGGATGTTTAAGATTATTCTACTGAGAACAGTAAACTAAACTGGAAGTATTCGTTGAACAATAGTAAAAAGACTCAGAAAGTGTAAGCTCAAAGGTCTTGAAACGCTGATAGACTTTGCTCAAAAGTTTTAACCAAGCTCGGACGGACTAAATCACGGTCAGAGTCTCTGAGAGTAGTTTATTTCCAGAGCACATTGAGGTTAAGAAAACATTTATTCCTATATATTTAAGGTGATTGCGGTCAAATAGTCAAAATAAATGCTGATATAGAGTATTTAACCGAGGTCGTGGGGATTGCTATTCCATTAATTCATTATAAAGTAGTCTGAGGAGTTAATCCGTGAAGATTGCTGAAAAGCTTGTAGTTGTAGACTTTTTCAAGAATATTCCAAATTCCTTGTTATGAAAAAAGCCCTTTAAATAAAGTTTTAGTTAAAGTCTTCAATTTCCTAATGACCATATAATGAAAGTTTTTGACTAGATAAATTTAAATTTGACTCGAGACCTTTAAAAAAGAACTAGGCTGTTTTAGGGACTTCTATTTAACGATTTTAAACCCACTTTATATGAAAGTAATCTACACCAGTACGAGAGAACAGTCCCAGAAATGGTATCAGAAGGCGGGTCGCTTTGATCAGAAATAACTAAACTTTCAGAAAATAGTCAAATAACTAGGATTTAGATTTAGAGAGCAGCGATCCCAGCATGTAAGATCTGGCCATAAAATATCTTCAGTCAGACTTCAGATTGCCTAGAAAATCATATTTGTCATTTCATCCTAAAATGTTGCAGAAACAACACAATATCCGATAAGACGGTTCTGAGGTTAAGAAGCAAAAACCGATGGGGGAACATAGCTAATAACGTTTATATTAACATTATTTCTGATGAGAGCAAAACTTATGCACCAGAATATTTTTGGATTCCTGATAAAAAGTTGTGTAAAGCACTCGGAAATTCTCATTTTAAATATTTCCAATGAGAATATTTCAAAAATTTTTCCCCAGGTTGGCACAACTGTATTCTGTCAATTTTTATTGCTATGTATCATTTAGTTTATTTACGGTGTCATTAGGAACAAGTCAACCTTTTATGTGCGTTGCGATTTGTACTATGGATAAAAATATTGAACAAAGAGTATTTTGTGAAATTTTGTGATTCAAACGAAATTTCTTGTGCCAAAACGTTAAAAATGTTGAAAAAAAAACACTTGGTGATTCAACCATGTCGAAAACTCCAGCTTACGATTGCTATAAATCGTTCAAAGAGGGGCCAGAAGAAGTGAACGATTTGCCACGTTCAGGACGGCCTTCGACCTCTTCAACTGAACTAGCCGAAACCGAAAAAGTGATGCTGACCGTTTTCTTCGTTATTCGTGGTGTTGTTCATTCGGAATTCTTACCGGAGGGCAAAACAGTTTATAAAGAATATTATCTTGGTGTTATGAAGCTTTTGGGAGAGAATGTTCGTCGCAAAAGACCAGATTTGTAGCGGAACAAGAGTTGGATTTTGCACCACGATAATGTACCAGCGCAGAAAGCTATTATTGTGAACGAGTTTTTGAACAAAAATTCAACAAATTCCATCGATCAACCACCGTACTCTCCAGATATGGCCCCGTGTGACTTTTTCCATAACTCAAATTACCATTTCGTAGAACCCGTTTTGAGAGCATTGAAACAATCAAAACTAATTCGCAACGAGAACTGAAGGCCATCCCGGAATATAGCTTTAAAAAGTGTTTCGATGATCGTTAGAAAGAGTGTATTGCCTCAGAAGGGGCCTATTTTGAAGGGTATTATTTGACAGATAATAGTTTATCTGACAATATAAAGCTGTCTTTTATGTTTACGTTTAAAGAGTTTCGATAGATAACAAAAAGGTATCATATATAGGCTATCTATCGATATTGTTTAAATTATTTTTGGTATAATTTTCGATATAACTACCTCTTCTTATTTTTCGTGCCATGAAGGACAGTATTCATAACTCTGTTGTATATGTATGTTAGATGAACATTAAGCTGGAGATCATTGGTAACATCCGTTTATTATTGATGAACCAATCCTAAAATCCAAGTATGTCATTACACTAGTTAACAACTGTTATAAAGCTAATACTAGTCTCATTCCAACTAGGTACTTTCACTAAGGGATTGACTGCATTTTATTCATATATTTTTGTGAAAATATTTGCAATTTACGCCAAGCATAATCGTGTGCAATATTAAGTCATATGTGCAAGTATTTCTGGGCGCTTTTGCCAACAGGCACAAGAAGGTGTTTCAGCGCACACAATTAATTGAAAGTTGCACGCCTTGCAAACCGTTGCCATAACATAAGCCAACATATATACATACATATAGTAAACTGCACTATGCACTCGACGTTGCATAAACAAATTGCCAGATATACATACATACTCAAAGCTCTGGGTGCATATGTTTACAGTTGTAGGCAATGTAAGCGCCTTGCTGCGTAGTGTTGGTAAGCGTTTTAAGTAAGAAGAGTAATAAATTGAAAAGTTAACTGGCTGAGGAGCTGAGATGGAGTCAAATACACACACATACACGCCACCAAGGTAGTTATAGACATAGGGCGCTTAATGCAATTGCACTTATACTCTGCTGGCAAGTTAGTGGTTGTGGGTGTTGCATATTTGTTTTTGTTGTTGTCGGAAGAATTTAACTCAGCAAATTATTCATCGTGGAGCGCAGCTAATTGAAAGTACATTCATACAAAATGAACACATTTACTTGCATACTCAGGCGTTGGTGGAGCCAGAGCTGTTTGGAATCGGTGGAAGAAGACATTTATATATGTATATGCATATATGGAGAAGTTCACATGCATAAGAGTCCATTTCATACTATATACACATAAGCTCATATGTATTTAACAGGGAACACAAAAATTGTGGATGCCTTTTAGCGAATATTAAGAAGAGTTCTCTGTAGGTGAAAGACGTTAAATACATACAACGGAAATTAGGTAGTAATGCTTAGTGGACAATAAAAGGTGAATATAACTAAACTATACCATTGTAAAAATGGAAATGTTCGATAATCACTAAGTCAGCTGTTTTACAAAGATCGACCACAGAATACATATATAGAAGAAAAATGTATTTTCTGTCATCTTAACTTATAATAATTATAATTATTACAGAAATGTTTTGGTGGGATCCTAGAACACTTGAGGTCATGTTGTCAAATTTCCAAAAAAGAGATGATAATTGGTCTTCGGGAATAGCATCGAAAACATTGTTAAACGAGGGACGACGTAATCTATGCATGATATTACATATGATAATATATGCTAGGTTAGGTTAGAGTGATCCGGTAGGCCAATGAGCCACACATAGACCGATTTTGGTCCTTTGCGGTACCAGATGGAGTGCCGTTACGTGGTCAATGAGAAGTAATCATCCCTTAGGATGCATGAGCTTGACGCGAATTTCAAAATGTGATGTGGTTTTACTAACGATATCTCTACCAGATAATCGTACTGTGAAGCCTACGAGTGCTGAAGACGTTGCCTTGACACTGCAGGACAAGCACACAAGAGATTTATAATTTTTTCCCTGCCACCTTGCTCTTAACATTTCCAGCATTCTTCGCTTTCTGTCAGCCCCATCTTGTAGGCGTTGTCACCAGTGCCACCAGACTGTGACCTGTGAGTATGTCGACCATGTTCCTACAATTCCTTCTATTGAGTGCCAGTAAGGACTTCGAGTATTTCTAATTTAAGGCTTCACATATAACGTTTGCGGTTTTGCAAAAAATCCGATAAATCCTTCCAGCCCTATTTGAACTTTCTTATCAAGTTCCTGTCTAGATCATCATATAGACAGTGACATATAGACAAATTGACTTAAAGAAGCTAAAGTAAAGAAGTTAAGGAAACTTCGGGAAATATTCACAGAATAAATCTGTTTACTGTCCAATGAATAGAAATGACATAATGATAATAAAGTATACAGTTATCCGAATATGAATTGTAAATTAATGATGAAATTTACATATTCGGATAACTGTCATTAATCAAATAAAATACTTAGATCCAAAATTGGTTTGAAACATGTCGCTGTATTCTCTCAAATCATATTTAGTAAGTAATTGTCGAGTAATTGTGTTGCCCTTTCAACTTTGATGGAACATGTTTTTTTTCGTTTAACTAAGCTGTAAGATTTGTTTTGTAAACACAATTATAATTTGCTTAAAATCTCGGTTACTTGCATGCCCGACGATTGCAATCTCAGTGTACTCTGCCCAATCTACCAAAAGGGAGACCCCACAATCTGCGCCAACTACCGTGGGATAAGCCTCCTCCACATCGCGTATAATGTTCTGTCGAGCGTATTGTGTGAAAGACTAAATCCCACCGTCAACAAACTGATTGGACCTTATCAGTGTGGCTTTAGACCTGGAAAATCAACAACTGACCAGATATTCACCATGCGCCAAATCTTGGAGAAGACCCGTGAAAAGAGGATCGACACACACCATCTCTTTGTCGACTTTAAAGCTGCTTTCGACAGCACGAATAGGAGCTGCCTTTAGGCCGCGATGTCTGAATTTGGTATCCCCGCAAAACTAATACGGCTGTGTAAGCTGACGTTGAGCAACACCAAAAGCTCCGTCAGGATCAGGAAGGACCTCTCCGAGCCGTTCGATACCAAACGAGGTTTCAGACAAGGCGACTCACTCTGGTGTGATTTCTTTAACCTGATGCTGGAGAAAATAATACGAGCTGCAGAGCTAAATAGAGAAGGTACAATCTTCTATAAGAGTGTACAGCTACTGGCGTACGCCGATGACATCGATATCATTGGAAACAACACCCGCGCCGTTTGTTCTGCTTATTCCAAACTGGATAAGGAAGCGATGCGTATGAGTCTAATGGTGAACGAGGACAAGACGAAATATCTCCTGTCGTTAAACAAACAGTCAGCGCATTCGCGTCTTGGCTCCCACGTCACTGTTGACAGTCATAACTTTGAAGTTGGAGACAATTTTGTATACCTAGGCACCAGCATTAACACCGATAATAATGTTAGCCTTGAAATCCAACGCAGAATCACTCTTGCCAACAGGTGCTACTATGGAATGGGTAGGCAATTGAAAAGTAAAGTCCTCTCTCGACGAACAAAAACTAAACTCTACAAGTCCCTCATCATTCCCGTCCTACTTTATGGTGAAGAAGTGTGGACGATGTCAACATCAGATGAGACGACACTAAGAGTTTTCGAGAGAAAGGTTTTGCGGAAGATTTATGGTCTCTTAAACATTGGCAACGGCGAATACCGCAGAAGATGGAATGATGAGCTGTATGTGTTATTCGACGACATTGACAAAGTTCAGCCAATAGCTGTCTAGGTCATGTTGTATGAATGGATGAAAACACTCCAGCTCTGAAAGTTTTCGATGCAGTACCCGCTGGTGGAAGCCGAGGAAGAGGGAGACCTCCACTCCGATGGAAGGACCAGGTGGAGAAGAACCTTGGTATTACCAATTGGCGCCAAACTGCCAAAAGGAGAGATGACTATATCCGCGTAAGCGCTGTCTACGCCAGTCAAGAAGTAAAAGAAAATCTCGGTTTCTTAAACAATCAAAAAAATATATATATTTTAGTACTTTCATTTATGTAATCCTTTGAATGTTAGTTGAACCGTCATTAGTAAAACTCATTTAAAATATGTATAACAAAATTTGGTTTCGATAAACTGGGTATGCATCTTAATCTTAAGTTGAGGATATTTGATTATAAACGAATAAAAAAGCGGTTAAAACTTCAGGCAAAGTTGATATACTAATTCTATTACGCCTTTATTGAAAATAATTGCAAATATTTCTATTTCAAAGAGTGTTTTATATGCCTAAAATTTGTGAGCTCACTGAATGAATGTATAGTTCAACCAGAAACTAGTCGATTTTTAATATTTTTAGATTTCCATTTATGATTTTACTACAACATTTTCTTTAATTAATACTACATTTCCAAAAACTAAGCAATTACTGTCAGAAAAAGCTATTACATCAATTTCGAAAAACACAGCAATCCATCAATTGTTAACCAAAATTGAGTGAAAACTGAACAACAAAAGAAATTCCAATTAAAATAAACATATTTGTATCAAACAACAATCGCATAACAGTTATTTTGTTACTTGTAACTTGAAAACAAAGCAAAATAATTCACATATTGACTAACATTTTCTTGACATTTTTATCAAATTTCGATGTATAAAATCTGCCACTTACGTCAAATGCAAAAATAAGCAACAAGATTACCGCTATTGTTTGGCAGCTACAACTTGCTAAAGATTTTTTGTTAGAAATATTAACAAGCATTTTTGGGTTTTTGTTGTTATTTGCTGTTATTTGCGTGCGTTGTCTACAATTTTAAATAATTATCAGTTGCTATAATCGAGGCAATTGTTGTTAACCATTTATTTTTGGCAAACAAATAAATACAAAGCGCAAACAAACAACAACAACACACACGCAAATCTATTTTTAGCAACAAACGCTTGGCAAATATGAATGAATTTCAATAAATGTAATTGTGGTCTTAAAAACTAATTATACTTTTCCAGTTGTTGAACACGTAAATGCCAACAAGAAAGCACAAATACACAGAGTAAAACAGAAATAAGATAAATAAACTGAAATATATGTATATAGATAACACATACATATATTCGAAGAGTTGCTCTTGAATGCAAGATTTAATCAAAAATACCCTTTATATGTGTGTATGTATGTGTATGCCCTTGCGTAATTTACCACATAGTTGTGTGCAAATATTTGCATATTTCAATTTTTGCATTAAGTGTTTGTTTAGTGCCTTTGGCTAGGCGGCCTCGAGCAATGCTGATTGAATCCAAGATTTAGTTTAAACACCTTTTCCACTTACACAAAGATCGGCGACAATGCCAAAGTGCAGATATTTGAATATTTATCTGCCCACACATTTATGTCTGTGTGTGTTTGCCATATTTGCTTTGTCATTGGAAAATTCGATTTTAAGCAAGAATTGTTTAAATGTCTGCAATTCGAAAATATTATTTGCATTATGAATAAAAATTATGATGAAATAAGGCATATGCACTGAGAAAAATATCATAAATGTGAAAATAAAATATATTAAAATAATTTTGAGCTCAAATAGCATTTCTTTTGTTAGATAGTAAAAATTTTAACAACAATAAAATAAATCGCATTTTGTTTAAATTACAACACTGTACAAAACTCTACGGGGTATTGAACCAAATCAATTTTTTTCGAGAGATTGAGTCAAAAAAAAAATTTCGATATTCGCATTTCGAAATTGACCACACTAGAAACATCGAACAAATTAAACCATAAATCGTTATTTGAATCGTGTATAACATTTTTCAACGAACATTAGAGACAGACGTTATAATGTCGGATCTTCGAAAAAAACTAAAAATATTACATAAAAACAAGTAAGGATAGGCTAAGTTCGGGTGCAACACACAATTTGACCCATATATTCGATATAAAGTCCAATAGAAAAACGAAAATCATCATATATTACATACAAGACAAGTATCAACCAGATTGTTGTATTTAAGTTTAATTTTAGCCTTTTTAGTTAAGATGCCAAGGCTGAGGTAATTCCTGAGCCGATTTCACTCATTTCCATCACCAACATACATTATATCTAGGATTGTATGCTCATTTAATTTGGCAAAGAAATTTCATATATTAGCTGATTTTTAAGCTATTAAGTCCGTCGTATTTTTGAAAATCCTATAATTAGGTATATGAGAGCTAGGAGAAGGTATAACCCGATTTTAACCATTTCTTGTACTGAGACACACTATTAGAAGAAAAATATTTCCTCTCAATTAAATTAAGATATCTGAAAGATTTACCGAAATTTTCGGTGAAAAATTACCATTGGGCACTGAATTCTTCATATTCGATGTTCGGGGCTTTGAAAAGTTATAGTCTGATTTCGAAAATATTTTCATAAGTGAAGCCACAGATGATATACAGTATTTGTGTAGAGTTTTATTTCGCAAACTTCATTGGTTCCTTATCTATATATTATAAAGTGAAGGAATAAGATGGAGTTTAAAATTGAGTTACATGGGAAGTTGTCGTGGTTGTGAACCGATTTCATCCATTTTCCACACGTGTCGTTAGGGTGTTAAGAAAATATTATATACCGAATTTCATTCGATTCGGTCGAGTAGTTCCTGAGATATGGTTTTTGACCCATAACTGGGCGATGCCACGCCCATTTTCAATTTTGAAACAAAAATCTGAGTGCAGCTTCCTTCAGCAAGTTCTTCCGTAAAATTTAGTATTTCTGACGTTTTTCGTTAGTGAGTTAACCCACTTTTAGTAATCTTCAACCTAACCCTTGTATGGGAGGTGGGCGTGGTTATTATCCGATTATTATTATTATCCTTTAATTTTTGGACTGTATAAGGAAACGGCTAAAAGAAACGACTGCAGAAAGTTTGGTTTATATAACTCTATTGGTTTGCGAGATATATACAAATAACCGAATTGGGGCGGGGCTACGCCCACTTCCCCAAAAAAATTACCCTCTCACGGTCCAAAGGAACATGTGTACCAAGTTTCATCAAGATATCTCAATTTTTACTCAAGTTATCCGTTGCACGGACGGACAGACAGACATTCGGATTTTGACTCGTCTCGTCACCCTGATCATTTTGATATATATATATAATCCTATATCTAACTCGTTTAGTTGTGGGTGTTATAAACAACTTTTGTTGCGAGAGTATAAAAATGCTAATATAAACAATAATTGTGACGGGGTTATGTTCATATTATTATATCACATCGTGATGCCCAGGGATTTAGAAGTAGGTTTTATACTCTCGTAACAAGTTGCTAAGTGATAAGTAATTTTTGGGGTAAATGGGCATTGCCCCGACCCATACTAAGTTTTTTGTACGTATCTCGTAAACCACTAAAGCTATATTAACTCTTTAGAGTCGTTTCTTTTACGTACTACAATATTCAGACCAAAAAAGGAGGAAATCGGGTTGTAACCATGGCCACTTCCCATACAAAGGTTGTGTTAAAAACTACTAAAAATGCTTTAATTCAAAAACCATACCTCAGAAACTACTCTTCCAATTTCAATGAAATTCGGTGCATAATATCTGTTCGGCTTCACAATGATATCTTGTGAAAATAGTCCAAATCGGTTCACAATTTCGCCTACTGTCCATATACTAGAACTTTGACGACGTTCTGAATCGTTTACATTACAACATATAAAGTAAGCCCTAGTGAAGATATCGAAACAGCACTTTGCACAAATACTGAATTTATAGTGTGGCATCGTTCTTCCAAAAAATCGCCGAAATCAGACCATAAGTTCTCAAGGCCCCATATATCGAACATGAGGACCTCAGTACTTCTAATAAATTTTTTAATACAGGTAAGTGTGTCAGATATTTTGTAGAAATTCAGAGGGAATATTTTTCTTCAAATAATATGTCTCCGTGCCAAAAATTAGTGAAATCGGGTCATAATTTTACCTAGTTCCCATATACCTAATATTAGGGTTTCCAACTTTCAATGGACTTTATACCATATATATGACGAATATGTGGGTCAAATTGTGTATTGTCTTAATAACATTACTTCAATAAATTGCGAGAGTATAAAATGTTCAATTACACCCGAACTTAGCCCTTCCTTACTAGTTTTATTAATTATTAATATCTAAGTTGGATAATCAATTCGATGTTAGTACTATCGAAAATATCAGAAATTTAAATGAATTATATAATTAT
The DNA here is from genome assembly GCF_028554725.1 of Zeugodacus cucurbitae. NCBI lineage: Eukaryota > Metazoa > Arthropoda > Insecta > Diptera > Tephritidae > Zeugodacus > Zeugodacus cucurbitae. The sequence goes on from NC_071671.1 coordinate 54,561,402, forward strand.
CTGATTAGATTACGAAGACCCGGCTGCACAGTGGTTGTGTCCATAGACCAAAAATGAAAAAATAGATCTCAAAATTTTTTGAAAAATATAACTCAATTGTTTCTAAAAATGACCTAACTTTTATAAGCCAAAATAAGTTTTATATGGAAATCAAACTTTCTACAGTCATTTCCTTTATGCATTTCATTATACAACATAAAAATGAAAAATAAAAAAAAAACGCTTTCCTCCAATACAAGGTTTATGTTGAAAACTACTAAAAGTGCTCTAATTCTGTAAGAAAAACCACCAGAAACCCTAAATTTTATGGTAAATATGGAACAAAAAAGCTGTACTTTTCAAATTTGCACTTAACAAATTTTTTTGGATCAAAACTTTAAAGCGCGTTTTCTCGAGTTTTCTCGAAATATTTGGAATTTTATAACTTCTTCGGTATTTTTTTTAGTTCATAAAGAAAAGAAACTTATAAAAATTAAAAAAAAAATTTGGTTCGACTGTTTCAGATGCATTGCACGACCTCCATCACCGGCACCGATTTTCAAGTGCAGACTCCAGGCGCTCCAGAAAAATACTAACAACTTTGAAAAAATTTCAATATTTTTTAATAATAAATATTGTTATTTAAGCCGTAAATATAGTACGCTATCGTCTTAAAATTCCGTTTACCGCAATCATTTCCTTCCCTTTCAAAAAAAATTGCTACAAAAAACGGGGTTTTTCGGCTTCTAAAGCAGACTACTGCCTTAGGCTGCTTACTGCAAATTTCTTTTTTAGGTAGTTATTGCTTTTACTCTTTTTTTTCTCAGTGTATTTAACAGCATTTAATCTTCTTTAACACCTTCGAGATAATTGAATTCGTTCATCTATGAATGTACACACATAGACACGCAAATGTTTTTAAGCACTTATAATTCAGCTCCTTTCTAATTGTCATCCACTTCGCAACGAGTTTCGCCATTTATACTCTTCACACACACACACATTTGCAAATTCACACATTCAAACGCAACAAAGGATATACAAATACAAACACATACGAGTATACAATCATAGTTCGCTCTCTTGCGCAAAAGGTGTGCAAAATCTTCGAATTTTATCAAACAAGTGACATATTGTCGTCGGGATTAGTAGAATTTGCTAGTTTTTGGTCGATAAGCAAATATTTGCACAAGTTGTGCGAGTTGTGCGAGTTCAAATGCATTTCATTTAAATTAACATTAGAAACTAATGCAGCTGTGCAGTCGAGCGTAATCTGCAAATGACTGCAATGATAAGAGCATGGATTTCAGTGAATGGTGAAAAGTTTTGCTAAAGGTTGATCACCCAACGAGATATATATTTATAAATACATTAAAATATGTATGAATGTTTATTTACTGGTAGTAAAATATGAAATTTTCAATTGCTTGAATTTATGTGTGTATTCTTTCATAATTTTCGGCTGTGTTTTGAGTGTGAATTGTTTAAATGCAATTTTATTGAAAATATTAAATTAAGAAAATTATGAAAAATTAAGTGATTTTGTGTAGAAAGTCAGTCGAGTTTAAGCGTTTCAAGTGGAAATCAATAAAGATTTATTTTCATAACACTTTTTAAGACTTAAGTTGGAAAAGTTTGACCAAAAAATTTTCAATAATATAAATATTTGGATGAAAACTATGTATGGTGTAGCGAGCTTAAAGAAGTGACAGCCGGACTAATCGAACGTGAATGCATCTCTGAGAGAAATATCGTCACAGTGACTCTACAGATACTCAGTGAATTTTGTCGAATTTTAATAAAAATGAATACATCCAATTATTGAGAAAAGAACATAGAGATACTGAAATGATAACTGGAAATTGCGATAAATGCGATCTTCTCGAGAGATATTTTTGAGTTTAATAAAAATTTTTAAGAATGATCCCGTATTATTTTTTAGGCGATATTTTACAGCATATAACCTAGATACCACAAATGTGCGATGTACTGTTTTAAAAAAGGACACTTTGGAAGCGTTTTTCAGGTTATTTTTGGCATATATTTACAAAAAAAATATTCCAACGTCTAATGCGAAATTATTAAGAAAAATATCCCTAGGTCTGAAAGGGATAAAAATTTTAGTATTCAGAATGATAAATTTTCAAAAACTAACCGAGTTTCCGTTTTAAGCGGAATCATTTCCCTTAGTCATCTTTAACTCTAGATTGTGATTTTCATCCCATCATCAGTCATTTTATTGTGATGACTGAAACCTCTCTATTAAATAACAAAAATTAAATGATAACATTTTGATTCAGTATCCAAAACATTGGTACTGGTTTCCGCCTCTCACGAATATAATTTCTGGTAAATATATTTATTTCACACTGATTATTTTATATTGCTTCAACACAACTACAATATTACTAAAGTTAAGGTCTTACATGGGTTCCACGGCTACAAAGAAAATCGATCGTAACTTTATTGTCGCCCATAACTTGAAATGTGCCTTTCAAAAAACGGTGTTTTAAAAGTCGGATGTCAAAATTTCATCTGAACTACTACCGATCTTAATGAAATTTTAGGCAAGCCTTCGAAATACAATTTAAAATGTTTGTTTGTTTTAATACAAATGTCTCTTAAATATTAATTTTTACTTTTTCCTACCTAAGTTCTAATTTAAAGTCTTAACTAAGCCCATATTTCTTATATTTACTTCAGATTATCCTACCACGAATTATGCTATCAACATGGACGCATATTTTTCCTGAGTGCTCCGGAATTGACGTCACAGTGGCATGGAGTTTTTAATATTTTTCTACAAAATTTTAACAATCCCTCCTTAAATTTGCGTCTTTGAAACAATAAAATGTTTGAACCAAATATTTAATATTTTATTTAAAACAAATTGTTCATGCCAGATGAACACAACCCTGCATTGTCCTATAAACTCGTCTAAATACGAATTAAAGGACAATGCAATAACGCACAACAGCGCCAACATAACCCGCGAATATACACAACAAAGAGAATAACAACCCAAGAAGAAGGAAAGTATACACGGACGGACAAAAAGGCGCCAAACAAGTGAGATCACCGCGGATCACTCAACCACCCCAACAGCACCAGGAGATAACACATCCAACCAACGGGGAATTACCCACCCATTCAACAGGTTATAAATATACATCTAATATTACCTTAAATATAATATTGAATTGTAACCTCACTCACCCTTTTGTATAAATACAACACTAACAAATTGTACATTTCGTATACCTAAACAAATTGTATGTATTTATACCCCACTCACCCAAATACACTAAATTCAATTTATATCGAAACTAATCATCTTAATTTATTTGGCAAACCGGCAACTCAACGTCGAGTACCTCGACATTTTGGTGCTTTCTTTGGGTTAAAATAACGAGTTTTGTGCGGGTAGTTTTGAACTCGTTAGGGGTTATATCCACAAATGTTATATACAGTGGAACTTCCATAACTCGAACTTCTATAGGGTTTATGAACTAGATCTGATATTCTCACTTATAATTGAATTCTACATTCAAAAATCAGATTGCAAATATGGTCTTCATGACAAAAAGGTCTTGAAGATATGATCTAGATTTAAATTTTTGAACAAAGAAATATGAATTTCTAATATAATATTATGAAAATTTAAAAAAACATTTAAAATAAATTTGTATATCAAATTAAAGGTTAAATAGGAAATTTAAAATGTCTACTGTCCTTGAAACTTTCAATTAACTTTCAAATTCCTTTTCCAAACAACGGTGCCTTAAATTATGTCACTCCTTTGCAGTTTGCAACTTATATTTTTTATAATATTTTTAAAAGCAAGTTCTCTTTCATATAAATTTCAACAAATGTAAAACAAAAAATGTTTAAACATTTTTGGTATAAAAGCTTAAGAAAATTTGATACGATAATATTTAATAAAAATTAGTATAGTGAAATAAAGAATTCTAATTTGACTTACCCTTAACTATAAACAGCTGGCATATTTTTGGTTGTCTGAATTTGGTTGTTCCTTCCATTTATTATTAATAGAAATTTGTTGATTGGTGACATTTTGGAGCGTTTTTATGTTCAACAACTAATAACTGCTAGATGATCTCGTTCATTATGAAAAAAATCCTTCTCTTTGGGAAGAAAAGAAATAAATTTCAATTAAATTAATACAAAAAAAAATTATGTATAAAATTGTAAAAAAAACTTAGAATATTTAAGAAAAAGCATGCATAAATATACATATAATTACTTATATAAAAAAAATATAAATTTGACTTATCTTTCACTATAAACCTCCGGCAGATCTTTTGTTGTCTGAATTTCGTTCTACTTTCCTTTTATCATTAATACAAAATTGTTGGCTGGTGTCAATTTAAATCGCTGTTTAGTCTTAGCGATTAATTTTCAGCAAGATATTCTGGTGCTTAAAAAAAAAATTCCTTCTCTTTGGGAAAAAAAAAAAAAAATATTTTTTAATATCTTTATAAATAATTAATCTTAATTTTACTTATCTTTTGTTATAATCGGTTGTCCTCTTATTATTTCTGATACATAGCAAAGTTTTGTTATCACCCATAATCAAAAATTACTATCACACGAGACTTTGAAATCGATTTTCATACTCAGCAACTAATCTTAAGGCTGGATGTTGATTTCCCTAGGTTTTGAAAAACAATAATTAAATAAAATATTTAATTAAAAAAAAAAAAAACAAATCATGTGTAAGCCTACGATGAAATGTTAGTAGTTTAAAATAATAATAATCCCATTAACAGTCTAACACTTATCATTTATTTAAAGAAAGAAACAAAATTTAAATATATGTATATCTGAAAATTTGAAATAATAGCATTTACATTTACTCATCTCTAAAATGCTTAACTATTTAAAAAAAAAATAAAGTTTAATAATGGGATAGATAATCTATTCTATTTTTTTTAAATAATTCTAAAGAGAGTAATAACTCTTTATTAAAATTTTAAAAATTTATAAACGAAAAAAATGTCTAAATAATTATTATATTTAAGAAATCATGCATAATTGTATAGTAAATTAAATTATTTAAATTTGATTTACCTTTCACTATAAATGGCTGGAAAATTTTTGGTTGTCTTCCATTTATTTTTGATAGAAAATTGTTAGTTGATGACATTTTGTCGCGTTCTTTATGATGATCTCGTTCTTTAAAAAAATGCTTCTTTTTGGGTGAAAAAAAAAAAAATTTTAAATAATATTGTATATAAATAATTGATTTTAATTTTACTTAACTTTTGGTAGCCTTAAATCCTCCGAAAATGTTTATTTGATAATATTCTTGAGCTCCGAACTTATAAAAAAATGCTTCTTTTTGGCAAATGAAATTCTTAAATTTTTTGTTTGATAATTTAATTAAATTTTACTTATCTTTTGCTGTAATTGACTGGTATATTTTCGTTTTGTATATGAGAAAATTTTTGTTATCGACCTTCAGTCTTAAATCAATCGAAAATTCTTATTAGATAGTATTTGGAAAATGATTTTTGAGCTCGGAATTTATTCTTAATGCTGGATGGTGAGTAATCTTATTTTTGGAGAAAAAATAATGATTAAAATTTTTTTTTTTGCGAAAAAATTCAAATCTGTGAATTCATTCTTTTAATCGAAATTATATTGATTGTAACATTGATTATAATTTATTTGAAAAACAAATACGGAATTTCCATCGTACTTAAATTTTAAAATTTCAGCCGACTCATAAATATTAATTGAATTAAATACTTATTAAAATAATAAAATATGAAATACGTGTAAAAATATTAAATTTAACATTTTAGCTATAATATTACAAAAACACAAATTTAAGATAAATTAATTGATCGAGATTACAAAAATATTTTTTGTTTGGGTTAAAATATAAATTATTTTATTTATTGTTAATATTTTATTTAATCACCACACACTTAATGAAATTGTGAAATATATTATATTTAAAAATATTTAAAATAATGAAAATATACACCAAATTAACTTTTTAAAATAAGTATTTTCACAAAAATAAATTAACTGACCCACCCTACTACCCAATTCGCTCTCACAGCTACGTAAATATGTATATGTGCACGTACGAGCGCAAGCATATATGCTCGTACATATGTATACGCGTAGATATGTATTATACGTACATACACTCCATACAACGAGTAGCCGCATCCGACTCGCTACTGCCAGTCTCTCACGAGCGGCCATTTTATGACATCGCAGTAAGCTGCGCAGCTCATCAGATTTGCAAAATTCTTATTTGCACTAAAAAACCATTTAATAATTGATATTCATCATACCAAATGTTTATAAACTTACTTATTATATTTCACACTTTTCAGCATTTTTTATTGCGAAGCACTTAATTTTATTACTAAAATATCACTTACACTACGCTCGTTACAGGAAACCCAACCGAACAAGATGCTAGCAAGAATTCAACTGACTAAAGGAATTTCCTTCACAGAGCTTTCAGAGGAATAGATCACTGTTATCTACTGGAAGTGGGCATCATAGTGAATTTGGCTAAGATGATTAGCACTACAGATAAGTTGCGCTAAAAAGTATGCAACACGAATTGATATGCGATAGACTTTGATATAGATAAATAGTGGGGAAATTTATGGGAAGAAACTGAAAGGTGTAAAACCTGGCTAAAGCGAAATTGAATTTTTTTGGGATATATTGATATATACAGTTGATCTCCTTTTTACACGGTTTTTTTTGCACGGTTTTTTTTACACGGTGTTTTTGAACACTTCCCAGTTACCATTTTTACACGGTTTTATTTTTTTTACACGGATTTTTTATTTTAATTGTATACTTTTTTGCAATAAAATCAAAACTCCATCCGTCAATACGTCTCAAATCCATTGCTGTTAATAGAATTTAATAAATTCTAAATTAGGTTTAAACTAAAAAATACAAATCTTAGATTCGAAAGCCAGTGAAAAGGTTGCAACAATTTCAATACGTAAACAAATAAATGAAGCTCTATGAAGAAGTAGAAAAAAGAAGACACAGCGATTAATGACGGAACTTTGAAAAGTATTATTTTTTTACCATTCCCAGAATAGTTGTTGTTCCTTCTAACAGTAATATGTACATACATATAATACCAGAAAAGTCTATAACAACAACAACAGTGAAAATTCTCACTGTACGAATAGATAGAATTTCATGTAAAATTAGATCTTTTTTACACGTTTTCTATTTTTTGCACGATTTTTTCTTAAATTGGTCCCAATAGTGAGTTTATATAAAAATTTGATTTTTGTTGCACGGTTTTTTTTTACACGAGTAATTTACTGTCCCAGTTAACCGTGCAAAAAGGAGATCAACTGTACATATAAAATATATTTATGGACATGACATACTATTTAACATGTATTATTTATTTATTATTTAAAGTGTTTTTGATCTATTTTAATTGTAAGGTTATCACTTGTTTAAAAATCGGAATTAAAAAAAAATTATAAGTTATGAAACAAAATCAAAATTAAACTAGTAAGGAAAAGCTAAGGTCGGGTGCAACCGAAAATTTTATACTCTCGCAATTTATTGATGTAATTTTATAAATATAACACAATTCGACCCATATATTCGGCATAAAGTTCAATAGAATAACGCAAATCATCTAAAATAGTATATGGGGACTGAGGTAATTCCTGAACCGATTTCACTCGTTTTCACCACTATATTGTATATCGAAGACTATACGCTCACTTAATTTTATATTACCTATAATTAGGTATATGTGATCTGGGGGAAGTTATGACCCGATAGTAACATTTTTTGGTACAGAGAGGATCTGTTTTAAGAAAAATATTCAGAGGGAATGAATTACATTAAAATATCTGAGATATTTTCGGTGAAAAATTACCCGTAGGTACTGAGTTTCTCATGTTCGATATGAGGGGCCTTGAAAAGTCATGGCATGGATTTTAACAATTTTTCCACAAGTGACGTCACAGCTCAAATACAGTATTTGTGTAAAGTTTTATTTCGCTATCTGCATTTGTTCCTAATGAATATATGTAATATTAAGTTAACAAATCAGAAGGATTCAATGGAGTTATATGGGAAGTAGACGTAGTTGTGAACCGATTTCGCCCACCCGCATCATCAGGGTGTTAAGAAAGTGTTATATACCGAATTTCATTGAAATCGGTCGAATAGATCTTGAGATATGTTTTTTGATCCATAAGTGAGCGACGCCACGCCCATTTTCCATTTTCTAAAAAAACCCTGAGTGCAGTTTCCATCTGCCATTTCTTATGTAAAATTTGGTGTTTCTGAAGTTTTCAACCTATTATCCGATTTCGTTAATTTTTCGACTGTATAAGGAAACAGCTAAAAGAAACGACTACAGACAGTTTGTTTTATATAGCTTTATTGGTTTGCAAGATATATACAAAAAACCTATTTGAGGGCGGTTGCCCACTTTTCAAAAACAATTACATCCAAATGTGCACCTCGCTAATACGATCCTTTGTACCACATTTTATTTAAATAGAATTATTTATGGCTTAGTTACGGACAGACGGACGGACAGACGGTCAGATGGACGGACAGACATCCAGATTTCAACTCCACTCGTCATCCTGATCATTTATACTTATGTATATATATAACCCTATATCTAACTCTTTTATTTCTTGGTGATATAAACAACCGTTATGCGAACAAAACTATAATACTATGCGCAACATGTTGCGAGAGTATAAAAAACTATAAATATTAGAAGATTACCAGATCGTAACATTTTAAATGAAAAAAAAATTAATTGATAATATGAAAAATGTTATAAAATTTTAATATTGAACTAAAAAGATTTAAGAAGTCATATTCGAGGTAGGGTTATAAACTATTTTATAAATAATAAAATATACAGTGGAACTTCCATACCTCGAAGATCTCCGTAACGCGAACTTTTGAATTGGCAATAGCGTTTAGAAATCAAATTTCATACAAATTTCCTTCCATAACTCGAACTTCTATAACTAGAAGTTTTCCATAATTCGAACTCGTGAAATGGCAATAGAAGTGAATTTTGTTAATCGAATTTTTCGACTAGTGGATAATAATATCGTATGGAGGCTAACAAAAAATATGATATTTATGAATTACATAAATCGTGTAACAAAGGCTTAGGATACAGACGTCAAGAGCCAAACAATAGCAACTGCAATTAACAATTTAAAAAAATACATGTTTTAACGTATTTAAATAATGAAAACTCTATAACTCGAAGTCTCTCTAATACCTGAGACAGACATGTAGTACATATTGTAGTATGCTTCAGAAACCATATGTGTATCATCGGTTTTCCGAATTTTGTTTGAAAGCAAATGGTGTTCCGTACTACAATAGAGTTCTAGAAACCATTGAAATTTTGTGGTGTTGTGAAATGTACTACAATATATTGCATTGAACACACCGAAAACTTTAAGCTCTTCTGCCACTATCATAAGATTTCTGATATTTTGACATACAGAAAATAAATTAAATTCAAAATAAATTGAAATCAAAAAACAAAATTTGGAAAAATGATGTGAAAAATATGTAATATGTATGTAATAATATGTATGTATGTATGTTATTGGCGTTCAACCGTTTAGCCGGTTATAGCCGAATCGACGATAGTGCGCCACCTCTCTCTCTCCTTCGCAGTTCGGCGCCAGTTGGAGATCCCAAGTGTAACCAGGTCGCTCTCCACCTGGTCCCTCCAACGGAGTGGAGGCCTTCCCCTTCCTCGGCTTCCTCCGGCGGGTACTGCATCGAACACTTTCAGGGCTGGAGTGTTTTCGTCCATTCGGACAACATGACCTAGCCAGCGTAGCCGCTGTCTTTTTATTCGCTGAACTATGTCAATGTCGTCGTATAACTCGTACAGCTCATCGTTCCATCGTCTGCGGTATTCGCCGTTGCCAATGTTCTGAGGACCATAAATCTTGCGCAAAATGTTCCTCTCGAAAACTCCTAGTTAGTGTCGTCTCATCTGATGTTGACATCGTCCAAGCTTCTGCACCATAAAGCAGGACGGAAATGATAAGTGACTTGTAGAGTTTGATTTTGGTTCGTCGAGAGAGGATTTTACTGTTCAAATGCCTACTCAGTCCAAAGTAGCACTTGTTGGTAAGAGTGATTCTGCGCTGGATTTCGAGGCTGACATTGTTCGTGTTGTTGATGCTGGTTCCCAGGTATACGAAATTATCTACGACCTCGAAGTTATGACTGTCAACAGTGACGTGGGAGCCAAGACGCGAATGCGCAGACTGATTGCTTGATGACAGGAGATAATTCGTTTGTCCTCATTCACCACCAGACCCATACGCTTCGCTTCTTTATCTAGTCTGGAAAACGCAGAACAAACGGCGCGGTTGTTGCTTCCGATGATATCGATATCATCGGCATACGCCAGGAGCTGTACACTCTTGTAGAAGATTGTACCTTCTCTATTTAGCTCTGCAGCTCGTATTATTTTTTCCAACATCAAGTTAAAGAAGTCGCACGATAGTGAGTCACCTTGTCTGAAACCTAGTTTGGTATCGAACGGCTCGGAGAGGTCCTTTCCAATCACGACGGAGCTTTTGGTGTTGCTCAACGTCAGCTTACATAGCCGTATTAGTTTTGCAGGGATACCAAATTCAGACATCGCGGCATAAAGGCAGTTCCTTTTCGTGCTGTCGAAAGCAGCTTTAAAATCGACAAAAAGGTGGTGTGGGTCTTCCCCAAGATTTGGCGCATGGTGAATATCTGGTCCATGGTGGAATTTCCAGGATGTAATGTGTATGTAATATGTAATAATTATAAGTTATAACTAAGTCAGAATCAATTTTCCTGCCTGTTATTCATAATTATATTTTGCTTGAATTTATTTGTATCAGCTGATGGATGTAAACATATGTAGTACAATACTACAAGTGTGTCACTATGCTGGTATATGGTTTCTTGAGCTTTTATTGTAGTACACATCGTAGTACAGAAACCATATCTGTCTATCTTAGGCATAACTCGAAGTTTTTTTGTGGATTATGGAGATTCGAGTTAGAGAAGTTCCACTGTAGTAGTTTTTCTTGGACCCATTAAGGCGATGAGATGTGCCATCGGCTGACAATTTCGCTTCGTGACGGATATTGCGTATTGCAGGCACTACATCCGAAATTAGCTTTTCCTTTTTTAATTCACAAATATTTTGAAATATGTGCATTTATCAAAAAAAAAAAAAAAAAATGACATTGATAGCATAGGCAAGAGGCTGCTCCGCCACTTTGAAAGCATTAATTATACACACATATATTCACAAATAAATATGTATATATGTATATGAGGCAGATGAAGGTAAAACATATACGACAGATCAATCATTTGTGTTTATTAATATCTTTAATATAATTTTTAGCTGCATGAATATTTAATTCGAAAATTAATACTTATGAATAAAATATAAATAACAAATTTGCAGGCATTTGCAAAAATTATGAAACGCTTACACACAAACAAACACACATACAAATGCATTGCTTAATGGCAGGCATTTGCGAGCGATTGATTGATGATTACACTAGCACACACAGACACATATTTACTATATATTAATTGTGTATGTGTTTGTATTGCAGCGCAGGTGTACGCCGTGTGCACAATTCCCGCGAAAAATTACAATAATTGCCAATTGTATAATGGCGACACACACCCACATACCGACACACAAACAAGTGAATGGTGGGCCAGAGCCAATAAGTGGCCACCAATGGCTGACAACAAGCGAATCATTTTCTACTCATTTAACTGGAAAATTAAATTTACCGCCAACGCTTATAATAAATGCGTGTACATGCAACATCGATTAACGGCACTTTTATTGTGTACGGTTTTGTCACTTTTGCGCGAATGCGAATGTGCAATGGATTAACAACGGCACAAAAGCATTATATAAAATTACAGTTAAAGTAAAATGGAGATAAATATATAGATGTATATGTATGTATATATGTAAATATGTAAATATATATGTATGTATGTATGTGTGCCTTCAAACCGCAATCGGGGCGTGCATATTAAATGAAGTACGAACATTGATAAAATATGAAAATTACTTTACTTTTGAGAGAGAGCCACTTTTCGTAACGGTAATTAAACGCGCATTAAATCGCCCGCAACGCGTCGGCAGAGCAAATTTATTTATTTATTATTTTTCACAGATTTGTTTATTTATTTGCTAAGCACGCGGCTGGCTGGCGGATTATTGTGGCGCTGCTGTTGCCACGCTGATAACCGCTATGTGGCAAGCAGCAAACCACTTGCGAATGAAATTAACTGTAATGAAATTAAGTTTATGTTGCTTGACTTTGCATTTGCTGCTTCTTTTTCTTTCTAATTTTATTTTCATTTCTCCCACCATTTTCATTCCGAATGCCACCCGTCGCATTCTTACAAACATATTGAGCAGACTCGGTTGAGTGAGAAGGAGCATTCAAATATAAGCATAGCAACAAAAAACAATGGAAATTAATGAAAATAAAAAAAATCAGCTTTACAACAATGCAGTCAACAACATTTGGCCACAAAAAGCGCGTTGAAGCTAAGCGTTTTAACGGTGCCGCAGAATTTACTCAAAATGAAGAAATTCGACTAAAAAATTTGTTTTTTTTTTCAGATTTGAGCAGCCATGCGGATAATGATAATGCGTGAATAACAAAAGCGTGGATTAATGGCGAAATAATAATTTAATTTTTTCTAATAATTCTCAAAATTTTTGAGGGTTGTATTGAAGTTAAAAAACAAATCTAAATAAGCGGCAGCATGGCAATAGCTTAGGTTTATTCGTGGCGTGTATTGTTCTATTTAAACAATTAAAAGATAAAGAGTCGACGCAGATAACTCCCCCTTAAATGCCTGTCCACAAATGTTACAAACCCATTACCCACTCCTATAACGTCCAATTGTAGCTTACGCTTGCCAAGACACCCGGCGCGCTGCAAAGTGAAATAAGCGTTAATAATGAAGACGTTCGTAGAGCGTTATCATCGCACAGTGTTATAATTTTATATATTTATACTCTGGCAACAAAAGTTGCTAAGAGAGTATTATAGTTTTGTTCACATAACGATTGTTTGTAAGTCATAAAACTAAACGAGTTAGATATAAGGTTATATATATCAAAATGATCAGGGTGGCGAGACGAGTCAAAATCCGAATGTCTGTCTGTCCGTCCGTCCGTCCGTGCAACGGATAACTTGAGTAAAAATTGAGATATCTTGATGAAACTTGGAATCGGACCACTGCCATTTGGAACAAAGGATCGCCCTAGGAAGGGGCATATTTGGATGTAATTTTTTTGGGGGAGTGGGCGTGGCTCCGCCCCCAAATAGGTTTTTTGTACATATCTCGGAAATCAATAGAGCTATATAAACCAAACTTTATGCAGTCGTTTTTTTAGCCACTTCCTAATACAGTCCAAAAATGAAAGAAATCGGGTAATAACCACGCCCACCTCCCATACAAAGGTTCGGTTGAAAATTACTAAAAGAGGGTTAACTCTAACTCACTAACGAAAAATGTCAGAAATAATAAATTTTACAGAAGAAATTGCCGAAGGAAGCTGAACTCAGATTTTTTTACAAAATGGAAAATGGGCGTGGCATCACCCACTCATGGGCCAAAAACCATACCTCAGGAACTACTCGACCAATTCGAATGAAATTCGGTATATAATATTTTCTAAACCCCCTGATGACACGTGTGTAAAATGGATGAAATCGGTTCACAACCACGACAACTTCTCATGTAACTTAATTTTGAACTCCATCTTATTCCTTCACTTTATAATATATACATAAGGAACCAATGAAGATAGCGAAATACATAAAACTTCTCACAAATACTGTATATGCTATGTGGCATTATTTGTGAAAAAATTGTCGAAATGGGACAATAACTTTTCAAAGCCCCGTATATCGAATATGAAGAATTCAGTGCCCCATGGTAATTTTTCACCGAAAATTTCGGTAAATCTCTCAGGTATCTTAATTTAATTTAGAGGAAATATTTTTCTTTTAATAGTGCAACTTCCTCTAGCTCTCATATACCTAATTATAGGATTTTCAAATTGGGTCAAATTGTGTGTTATCTTAATGAAAATATATCAATAAATTGCGGGAGTATAAAATATTCGGTTGCACCCGAACTTAGCCTTTCCTTACTTCTTTATGTTTAAAAATAGAAGAGGAAATTAAATATGGGAAAATAATTAAGAGCTTTTGAAGATTGGTTTCATACTAAAAAAATACTATAACTAATAACAATAACAATCACTCATCCAAATTTTTTATTTTCAATATATTGGAAACTATTACAATTTTTTTCCTAGCTTAGCGAACGACCCTGAAGAGACTCTCAAGGCTTCAAATTATAGAGATTCCTGCTTCAGACATAAATATTTAAATTGCTAACGGTTCCATCTGGGCCCTATTTTGAGGAACTTTCGCTGACCGAGTCCTATCAAGCAAAGGATCACCCACTTATACCTGAGACAGACATGTAGTATACATCGTAGTATGCTTCAGAAACCATATGTGTATAACCCGTTTTCCGAATTCTGTTTGAAAGCAAATGGTGTTCAATACTACAATGGAGTTCTAGAAACCATTGAAATTTTGTGGTGTTGTGAAATGTACTACAATGGATTGCATTGAACACACCGAAAGCTTTAAGCTCTTCTGTCACAATCATATGTTTTCTGATATTTTGAGATACGGAAAATAAATTAAATTCAAAATAAACTGAAGTTATAACTAAGTCAGGATCAATTTTCCTGCCTATTATTCATAATTATATTTTGCTTGAGTTTATTTGTATCAGCGGATGAATGTAAACATAGTACAATACTACATGTGTGTCACTATGCTGGTATATGCTTTCTTGAGCTTTTATTGTAGTACACATCGTAGTACAGAAACCATATGTCTGTCTTAGGCATTACTCACGAATTACATTTGTTAGTCTGCCCACATACCATAAAAAACCATATTCTGCACATTTTTTAAATACTTACATATGTAAGTAACTGAGAAAAACTCCAAATTTAAATTTAGAAGAGAACTTTTTTGAAGTTCGGAGAAGAGGTGCGGCTTCTCATAGTACTATTCCTCACATAAATTACTTTGTTCTTGTTTAGAGAAATATTTTAAAACGCTTACTTCATTGAGGCCTTCTAAGATAATTTTCATAATTAATATTAGTTTTCATCTCTCTAATGATTGATAAGGAATTCCTGATAACTGTTATATACTCTAGTCTATCTTTATCTTTATTTGAAAGCAAACGATTTATATGATTCTTGTATATAAGTTGTAGCAGGAACAGGTTTACTGTGCAACAGTTTTCGACAGGATCGCGTCTACAATTAGGTGACAGCTGCTGGCTACTAGCGTTTGCGAATGGTTGCCCACTGGATAGCAGAGAATTCCATATGTTACCAAATATGCATTTCTTAATACACATACATATATCAATTTAGGTTTTGTTTCCGCATTTGTTTTCCACTTCCTTGCTTCATTGACTTTCAGGAATTCCAATGATTTTTGCGTTTTATTTCTTTTTTTCTGTGGTTTTCTGATGAACCGTCATCTAATCAAGTTTAATTAATATAATTATATGCTAATGCTGATTTTTGTGCTTTTATTTATAATATTCAATACTCGTGACTGCACATAAGTAAGAGTCAGTTTACTTTGACAATTTAGTATGAGGAACGAGAGAAACGTATATTTGAGATATATTCAATGTATTTTAAGTAGTAAAAATTTTACTAGATAAATCTTGGTAATCTTTTTCAAGAGAGAATCTTTATATAAGGATTGCTAATAAAGTACTTTGGCTAGAGTTTTACATCGAATTTTCGCAAAATGGTGGACTTGTAAAAATGCTTAAATATTTTACCGATAAAAGCAACTGTAAATTTTTATAAAAAATAGCTCTAATAATAACAAAAGATCTTTGTATGATTAAAAAGATAACGTACAGTGAATCAAGAGTTAATTTCAAATGATCAGGATGACGAGAGGAGTTGAAATCAGGATGTCTGTCTGTCCGCCTGTCCGTCTGTCCGTGCAAGCGATAAATTAAGTATAAATTGAGATAACTTGACGAAACTTGGCACACATATTTCGTGGCACCATAGGAAGATTGCTTTCGGGAATGGGCAAAATCGGACCACTGCCACGCCCACAAAATGGAGAAAACCGAAGACTCGTAAAGTGTCATAACTAAGCCATAAATAAAGCTCTCAAAGTAGAATGTGGGTGTAAGGATCGCATTAAGAAAGGCCATATTTTGATGTAACTAAATTTTGAATTCCATCTGATTCCTTCAGTTTATAATTTTATAAATAAGGAACCAATGAAGATAGCAGAATAAAACTTTACACAAAGACTGTATATGATGAAAAATTGTCGAAATCGGACTCTAACTTCTAACTTCTCAATGCCCCACATATCGATTATGAAGAACTCCGGGCCTTAGGACAATTTTTCACCGAAAATATCGGTAAATCTCTCAGATATCTTAATTTAATTCAGAGAAAATCTTTTTCTTCTAATAGTGTGTCGTTGTACCAAAAATGGTTAAAATCCCCTAGCTCTCATATACCTAATTATATGATTTTCAAAAATACGGGCTTAATAGATTATAAATCGGTTAATATGTGAAATATCTTAGCCAAATTAAATGAGCATACGCACTCAGATATAATGTATTTTAGTGATGACAAGTAAGGAAGGGCTAAGTTCGGGTGTAACCGAACATTTTATACTCTCGCAATTTATTGATGTAATTTTATAAAGATAACACAATTCGACCCATATATTGGGTATAAAGTTCAATAGAGTAACGAAAATCATCATAAATAATATATGGGGGCTGAGGTAATTCCTAAACCGATTTCACCCGTTTTCACCACCAAGATACAATGCATCGACGACTGTACGCTCACTTAATTTAACGTTACTTATAATTAGGTATATGGCATCTGGGTTAAGTTATGACCCGATTTTTACCATTTCAGGTACAGAGAGAAACTGTTATAAGAAAAAAATTCAGAGGGAACGAATTACATTAAAATATCTGAGGGATTTACCTAAGTATATTTTCGGAGAAAAATTACCCTTAGGCATTGAGTTCTTCATGTTCGATATCAGGGGCCTTGAAAAGTCATGGTTCGATTTTGACAATTTTTTCACAAGTGATGCAACAGATCATATACAGTGTTTGTGTAAAGTTTTATTTCGCTATTTGCATTTGTTCCTAATGTATATATTATAAAGTGAAGGAATAAGATGAAATTCAAAAATGAGTTATATGGAAAGTTGTCGTGGTTGTGAACAAATTTCGTCCATTTTTCACGCCCTTTTTCCACTTTGTAAAAAAATCTCAGTGCAGCTTCCTTCTGCCATTTCTTATGTAAAATTTGTTGTTTCTGACGTTTTTCGTTAGTGAGTTAACGCACTTTTGGTAATTTTCAACCTAACCTTTGTATGGGAGGTAAGCGTGTTTATTATCCGATTTTTTTAATTTTTGAACTGTATAAGGAAATGGCTAAAATAAATGACTACAGAAAGTTTGGTTTATATAGCTTTATTGGTTTGCGAGTTATAAACCTATTTGGGGGGGGGGGGTCACGCCCACTTTTCCAAAAAAATTACATCCAAATGTGCCCCTCCCTAATGGGATCCTATGTTCCAAATTTCATTTTCATAACTTTATTTATGACTTAGTTATGACACTGTATAGGTTTTCGGTTTCCTCCACTTTGTGGGCGTGGCAGTGGACCGATTTTGCCCATTTTCGAAAGCGACCTCCTCAGGGTGCCAAGAAACATATGTTCCAAGTTTCATTAAGATATCTTAATTTTTACTCAAGTTATCGCTTGCACGGACAGACGGACAGACATCCGGATTTCAAATCCACTCGTCATCCTGATCATTTATGTATATATAACCCCATATCTAACACTTATATTCTTGGTGACACAAACAACCGTTATGTGAACAAAACTATTATACTCTGTGCAACAGGTTGCGAGAGTATAAAAATGAGTGAAATCGGTTAAGGAATTACCTCAGCCTATATACTACATATGATGAATTTCGTTTTTCTTTTGGACTTTATGCTGAATATGTGGGTCAAATTGTGTGTTATCTTAATAAAATTAAATAAATAAATTGCGAGAGTAGAAAATGTTCGGTTGCATCCGAACATAGTCTTCCCTTACTCGCCTTCATATTCAGATTGAAGTCATCAAACGGCCACGGAGATTTAAGTTCATGGAAACGGTTATTGAACTTCGTTAATAATTCGAGAATACTACCACAATGAGCTTTTGGCCCGTTTTTTAAAACGACATTCTAACTAAATTTCTTTATACCTCTCAAATTTGAAAATTTTTAGTATAAAATAATTAAAAATTCTCAAATTTCAACTTACAGTCCATTTTCAATAACAACCTACCTTCGTTACAAATTCTTAAGCTTATAAGCCGACAGTGAAATGAACAAACCGTGGATAACAAGAAAAAGCGCTGAGCAAACAAAGAATTATGTAAAACAAATATAACACTTCACAGATAAATTTCACGAAACACATACATTTTTGAGAATATCCGTTAGTGTAAATATAGTGTAAATATACCCTTTTGTCCGTTTAGAGGAAAAAAATAAATTATTAAAGGTGTAGGTGTAGGTGAACACAGGCATTTACTGCCGTTGACATTGTCTCGCAGCCTCAGAAAACTCACACACACAGAAATGATGGCCGTCAAGGAAGCTTTTATTGGCCCACGAAGTGCGCCTGGGGACGCGAACCCACATAAAAGGTGAATGCGTAAATTGTTTTGCTACGCAAAAATTCATTTGCCATTTCGCACATTTCGAAATATACATACTATATCTCTTAGCACTTAAAACGGGTGACGTAAATTCTAATGAGCAACGCTAGCTGGCGGCCTTTAACTAAAATAGGACACCTAATCGCATTTCCACCACGAGGCGAACGTTCATTGCGGATGTTGCGAATAAGCGACAGCAGTGTCGTCATAGTCCGAAATGAAAATGGAATGTTCCCTCGAGAGAATTGCTTTGCATTTTAGCCTTTTAAATGCACCGTTAATTTGTGTCCTTTGTTCTTCGCGTGGCTGTCACCAAAGGGCTGAGAGGCAGGACAAATAATCGCATTGGAAATAAATTTCGCCGAATTCATTGCTATGATAAGACACACCGTCAACATACATATAAACACGTGCCTGAAAGCGCTAACGGCAGTTTAATTTACTGAGCGCGGAAATGCCAAATTATTTTCAGTAAGATCCACATCAACACTTTTTGGGTGAACAGCTGTTAGTTGGTGTATGTGTACCATGCCAAAATGCTAATTTTTGTCCTCTGAATATTTGCCTGCCAGCTGTTCGAACAGCTCCTTTTGACATTAACTTGCTGTGGACTGTTGAATTCTAATTTTGTACGCGCATTATTTTCTGACGTATTTTCCAACTCATTATCTTCGAATTATTTCAGTGAAAAGTTTGAAAGTTTAGTAAAATGCCTCGCGGGGCTAAGCCACAGCGCTAATCTACATTTAGTAGCATTGTTAGTAGATTTTTAGTCTAAATGATATTATATATATATATATATTTTTACACTTTAAGGTATGAAAATGCAAACGTTAAAAATAGAATATCATCGTGCCTACAGAGTTTTTCTGAAGACGGTCGTTCTAACAGAACCCATAGTCTATGTTACACCATTTTGAGTTCCATCAGCTTAAGTTACTTTGCAGAAGGTAACTCAAGGATAATAAAAGAGCAAGTATTGTATTCCTGAAACCCGAATGTCATCAGAACCATGTTCCTACAGGATCAAAAAGTTAAATGTCTTATTCAAACTATTTTTTCCTGTAGCTACTATATCTAATGAGAATATTTGAATCCCTTCTGTTTACTTTATACCGAATATTTCAAGATGTGAGATATCTCAATGACTATTATGAATTATAAGAAGAGTTTTGCACTAAAGAGAAGTAGAATCGGTTCATATATATGTAAATTCATAACCAAATTTCTTAATATTCTAGAACTTTATATTACTTTTACGGTATATCAATGTGTTTCTGCATTTGTTTTCCACTTCCTTGCTTCATTGACTTTCAGGAATATTGGGGACTGTGAGATATATTTCGTCTAAGATTTTGTTAAGGGGCTATACCAGTGTGACATTTTCAATAAATTATTTGTTTTATTTTTTGCTTATTTGATACTTTATACTTTCAAAAATATCCTGTGAAAGCGGTAAGGTTGTATCTGGAATAGTTTATGAATGGCTGCATTCTAAACGGACCGTTCATAGGTATAAGCGGCTATGGTCGAAACTTTAAACGCATTTTTCTCGAAACGACTTTTTTCAAAATTGCTGACATCATACATCATGCATTATTGAATATATTTACAATACAATGTATTATGATCTTTTTGATTTGTGGAAAATTGTCAATTGGCATTGATAAAATTACCATTTCTTTACCTAACTCCATTTTGTTAATTTTTGATAAATTTCAAAAATCGTAGGTTATTGTAAATTAAATATGTATCTTCAGCTACTCATTCGGGCGGAATCATGTCAGCAGTTGGGGCACTTTTCTTCTTTTTTCTTAAAGAGAATATTATAGTTTTGTTCACATAACGGTTGTTTGTAACACCCAAAACTAAACGACTTAGATATAAGGTTATATATACCAAAGTGATCAGTGTGAAAAGTGGAGTTCAAATCCGAATGTCTGTCTGTCCGTCCGTCCGTCTGGGCAAGCTGTAACTTGAGTAAAAATTAAGATATCTTGATGAAACTTGGCACACTTATTTCTTGGCACCATAGGAAGGTTGATGAGCAAAATTGGATCACTCCCACGCCCACAAAATGGCGAAGCCATAAATAAAGCTATGGAAATAAATTTTGGTATGAAGGATCGCACTATGAAGGGGTATACTTGGATGTAAATAATGTAGAGATGGCCGTGGCCCCGCCCCCAAATAGGTTTTTTGTACACATATATATAGAGCTATATAAACCATAGTAATACAGTCCACAAATGAAAGAAATCGGATAATAACCACGCCCACCTCCCATACAAAGGTTAGGTTGAAAATTACTAAAAGTGGGTTGACTCACTAACGAAAAACGTCAAAAACACTAAATTTCACATAAGAAATGGCAGATGGAAGCTGCAGTCACATTTTTTTACAAAATGGAAAATGGGCGTGGCGTCGCCCACTTATGGGTCAAAAACCATATCTCAGGAACTACTCGACCGATTTCAATGAAACTTGGTTTGTAATAGTTTCCTTACATCCCAATGATATGTTGTGAAAATAGGCCAAAACGCTTCACAACCACGCCTACTTCCTATATACCAGAACTTTGAAGACGATCTGAATCGTTTACTTTACAATATAAAAAGTAAACACTAGTTAAGATATCGGTGCAGAACTTTGCACAAATACGATGTTTATAATGTGGCAGCCCCATTCTAAAAATCGCCGAAATCGGACCATAGGTTTTTAAGGCCCCATATATCGAACACGAGGACCTCGGTGCTTCTAACCTAATATTATGGTTTCCAACTTTCAATGGACTTTATACAATATATATGACGAATATGTGGGTCAAATTGTGTATTATATAATATAAATAAAGTTAAATAAATAAATTGCGAGAGTAAAAAATGTTCGGTTACACCCGAACTTAGCCCTTTCTTACTTTTTTTTCAATACTTTTGTAAAAAATCTTAAAATATAGCAGAAAATATGCGTTTTTATGTCTAAAAAAATTGGAAACATTCGATCGAGTACTTTCTTAAAAAAAATCACGAAAATTGCCTAATTTTTCATGGGTTACACCCCCCTTAAATGTCTCACCATGGATAATATAGTTCCATGCCTATGGCGGCGGCTAACGCTCTATATAGTGATTATTTTCCGTCCTGTTGATCTTCCTTCCTGTTGAGGATTTTTTTGGGACGGACCTTTGGTTTCTTGGTAATAATTAGAATCAATAATGGATACAACCGTCACATTGTTCCAACATATCACCTCAGTTATTAAGACTTTTATAGAATTAGTGGTATTTTACCTCAAGAAATGTTAAATATTGAATCTTCGAACAAATTAAACGTCAATACTTTCTTCTAAATAAGAGATATAACTGATTACAATCCTATATAGTTTTTTTCTTGCCACAACTAGCAAATTAAATCAGAAAAATCAATTAAGGACACACAATAGACAGGCGCCTTTTTAATTCGCCTTCCAATGGAAATTAACTCATTATGCGTTTATTCTCTCTCCTCACTACGACGCCTGTTACACCCAATCATTCTATTTACTCAGTCTTCTTAATAAGGAGGCGCCGCGCCACATTGTATTTATTAATTAAATTTCTTTCCCTGTTTATCACCGTTAAGCATCAATATTTAGATTCATCCCACAAATGGCGCAAGCCTGCTACGGCGATGGCGTATTGAAAGCATGGAATAGGCGAGGTGCAATGGGTAGCTTGGCATTTTTTGCATAAAATATTCATTAATTCAAGAAAATTTGTGTCGTTAAGTGGAAATAATATCTGTATGCAAATATAAACTGCACAAATTGAAATGAGAGTTTATTAGTCTATAGGAAATATGAGGCTAGACATTTTGTTCAGAAGCAAGCTGATTCTGAATACATATTATATGGGGTAAGGGATATGTAAGATTAATTGCTCTAATTTGGGATCACTCTTGTCAACAGGTGCTACTATGGACTAAGTAGGCAATTGAAAAGTAAAGTCCTCTCTCTACGAACAAAAACCAAACTCTACAAGTCTCTCATCATTCCCGTCCTACTTTACGGTGCAGAAGCGTGGACGATGTCAAAATCCTATGAGACGGCACTAGGAGTTTTCGAGAGAAAGGTTTTGCGGAAGATTTATGGTCCCTTAAACATTGGCAACGACAAATACTGCAGACGACGGAACGATGAGCTGTACGAGTTATACGACGACATTGACATAGTTCAGCGAATAAAAAGACGGCGGCTACGCTGGCTAGGTCATGTTGTTCGAATAGATGCAAGTGCTCCAGATCTGAAAGTATTCGATGCAGTACCCGCTGGTGGAAGCCGAGGAAGAGGGAGACCCCCACTCCGTTAGAAGGTCCAGATGGAGAGGGACCTGGCTTCACTTGGTATAACCAATGGGCGCCAAACTGCCAGAAAGAGGGATACGTGGCGCGCTGTTGTGGACTCGGCTATAACCGCGTAAGCGGTGTCTACGCCAATCAAGAAGAAGAAGAATTTGGGATTCTCTAGCAGAAACTATAGTTCTGAATGGAAAATCTATAGTTACGAATATCTATAATTACATAGATTCCGCTCTCTTAGAATGTGTCCATACTGTTGGATTGAAGACAGGCCAAGAGCATTGTCAACAATGTTTCGAAATATGTGGAGTTGCTCCGTTTGAACAACTGACTATTTGTAATTGGAAGGGTCCAAAAATACAACACAGATATTCATAACAGTTGTTAGATCTAAACCCAAATACTATTTACGGTTATATAGATTTTACACTCTCGGAACTCTCTCTTTCACTCTCGTTTTATTAACTTTACTTGATTAATCACTATGTAATTGAATGGTACACCATTTTTCTTGTTTGAAATATCAGATCCAAGCAGATACAGTTTCGATTTCATAGATCAAAAACGACGATAATTTAAAGGTCTGTTCTTGGTGTTTTGAGATTAGAAAATATGGGTAGTTTGTCATAAATAATGGAAATAGGGCGGAAACTAAAGCCATCAATATCATTGTCGATCTAAAAAAAAAAATGATGACAGCTTTATCTATACCAAATTGTATATAAAACAGAGCGATGTCTAATTATAAGACAACCAGTGCCCTTGCACTACTACCGACAATGGTTCAATCTAACTTGGAAACATAGACAATAATACACATGAAATCTTATGTTGAATCATTATTTTAACAATTTGTAAGATCTCAAGGGGTGCAAAAAGACAAGTATGTACCTAATATATGAAACTTATAAAAACTGGAGTAGATTTTGAACTCGGGCAGCATACTTTTGGGATTAGAGCGACTTCTTGAAAAGGATATGCGCATGATTATTTTCTATTCACAAAACCATAACTGATTTCAATACAAACTTTTTAACAAATACTAGAAGCGTCAGTTTTCTTGTACCATTTTCTGATCTCTACAAGTGCTTTCACCTTCCATCAGCCAACTACTTCTTCGTTAGCAACACGCTGTGAGCCTGGCAATAATAACCAACAACTTGGCTAGAATATTTTAATTGGCAATATTTCTTGAATGTCAATGACAATAAAACCCTTTCACTACACGCAGCGTAGACTCAGGCGGCAAGATGCCACAGTGTGCCACGCATAAAAGCGAACGAAAAAATTAAAACATTTAAGCGCCGCCACACCAACCACAATGCGACAGAGATGAAAATAATTATAACTACACGAAGGCGCATGCGTGTATGAGTTTGCCGCACGAAACTCTATCAATGCCTCAATGCTGCAGTTTGTCGGCAATTCTTTGCAGTGCTCTGTGCGCTTCTTACAATTATCTTACTTCGTACTATACAAGTAGTTGATAGTGGAGGCAAGAGTTGCTGTGAAAAAGGAAGGCAAAGGAACAACGGCAGGCAATTTTCATATGCTGCGAAGCGCGAGAATTCACACACATATACATATATCCTCTTTCTTATACAAACCTAGCTGTATGACATTTGAACTGTAATTTCCCTCATGCCTTTTGCACTGGGCCAAATATAGTCTGTGAATGTACTACCACACCTTTGTGCTGTATTTTCCCGCTACTGAGCCAGTCGCCATGTATAACTCTTTCCTTTAGCTTTCTTATGTTGTGTTATGTGCAGTGCGAGTTTTAATTAATTTCTCATTCTTTGACAATTCATAGCTGCCGTTGCTGCTGCTGCCGCTACTGTCTCACTGAAGATCCTGGTGTAAGACAGTTCGCAAGAAATGGGAAAATATTCCACATGTGACAACAAAGACAAAAATGCGTAAAAAATGTAAAGGAGTAAGGGCTAATTGTATTCTTTTTAATATACATATGTATGTATATTAAGGTGGTTCATAAATAGAAATTCGTGTTTCCTCGAAGAGAGTTCGAAGTTTAGCGAAAATTAATATGACTTGACCCAAATAACATCTAAATTAGTTATTAAACAATAAAAGTAAGTTTTATTAGTGCTCATATGGTAAACTGAACTTTGACCACTGAGCGCTTCATCTTAATCGTCTGCAGTATTTCCATATTTATCTCATATCGTTGACTAAATTATTATCGAAACTAGGCTTAAGTGTAAGAAACTGTCCAACAAGTCAAGCCTATCGAAACTCCTCTACATATTGAAATAATTCCTAATTCCTAATAATTCCTCCTATGGATATTGAAATAATTTGGTGGAAACTAATCCATTACTCATCAACATTATGTGTAGAAAGTGGAGATCAACCTCTTGCCCTACCTAACTTAAGTATGATGAAAAATATTTCTTTATAAGAATTATGAACCACCTTAAAATGCATAATAAAGTACACCTCCAGTAATTTAATTGAGTTGTTGTTAGCAGAAGACATGAACCGAAATTGCAGTTTATTCATTTTACATATTGGATATTGTTTGCAGTTCTTGGTAGAATGAGATCTGAGTCTTTTTTCACAATTCCATTTTTTGTTCCCTAGAATCACAATCGGAGGTACAAAATGTACCCGGGTAAAACTTAGACTGAATGTTAAGTAATCGGAAGCTCGCTAATAACATTAACAGAACCAGAGAGCTACATCAATGCAAATATATCTTGAAAGGCCAAGCCACTTCCGAGATTAATTAGTTTGAGTCTAATTTCCTTGAAGATGTTCATATGTAAGAAGAAAAGAGCATTAACAAAATAACGAAAGAACCTGCGATTGATTAAATAGACTTTATATCTACTTTAACGTTTTAGATTGGTTTAACTTTTAATATAACTATACTCTGTTTGTCTCTGGTTTATCTGTATTGCATTTTGTTTCAGCTTCGAAATTCGGCATGTTATTATGGAGTAATTGGGAATGCGAAATCACAGTGCAAATAGGATGTCATGTAAACACACAATCTAGACAATTGAGCGGATCTCAAATTCATTAAAACGATGGTGAAATGGCAATAAAGTGGCCTTCGAATTGTTTTCGCATCCAACGTTTTTTCATAAACTTGGTTTGGTGATCTTTGAGAAGAGAGAGAGAGAGAGAGAAAGGTCGCTGGAATTTAAAACTACACTGGAACATGTTACAAAAACTAATCGAACGAGACATATACATAAATAGTACCGAACAGTTGGAAGATCAATGCAATCACGCGATTGCGCACAATGATTAGACAATGGGCCTAATCATTAAATCCGTTCCGATCGAAAAATGGTTCGATTCGATCGAAAAATTTTACCTCGGAAACATTGCAACCGTATCGAAAATAAGATTTGCGATCACCTTGAACTCATTTACCGACTCGGAAAAATAAATTCCGTGGCTAATAGATGTCGCTAATTACGAAATGATTGAATCCGCAAAATCGAAAATTTTTGGTCGGAAACTATCCGTTGATGAGTAAGTTGCGGAAATTTAAAAGAAGTAAACCATTTGGAAGTGTTTATGTAAACAATTACTGATGATGGGCAAAATTATATTTTAAATGGATATTTTAGAGACAAGAGACAGAGACAGACTAACAAAAGTAATTAAAGTAGTTTAAAATCGATATGAAGTTGGACCTCGAAATAGCGAAAGAGTTTTCTCAAAGAGCCTCAGGCGAATTAAATATTTTTTGGAAGAAATTTCACAATAGTTTAACTATCAGTCAGTTTTAAATTTTTTGAACAAAGCAAAAGCCATAGACACTTATCAAATTTGTAGCCTTTGTAGATAAAGTTCGATAAAACAGTTTTATGTTCTCACTTTGTGGTAAAGCAGTTTATCGACGGAATCGCATGAACATTTTCGATCGAAAATCTTTATCGTATCCAAATCGAATTCGCTGCGGATTCAATGATTAGGCCCAATTATGTTGAATAATTTAATCGAAATCCGTCTGAATACATAATATTATTGATTCATGGATAAAGTATTCAACACTGATATTACTGAAGGTGAAATGTATAATAGATTAGCACACAATGTATAAAAAATATGAAAACTATCGATTTTGATAAATTTCAAATAATATTTACAAAACAGTTCACGTTAAAAATTCAACTTAAAACAAGTAAGGAAGGGCTAAGTTCGGGTGTAACCGAACATTTTATACTCTCGCAATTTATTTATTTAACTTTATTTATATTAATAATACACAATTTGACCCACATATTCGTCATATTTTTACAACATATCATTGGGATGTAAGGAAACTATTACAAACCAAGTTTCATTGAAATCGGTCGAGTAGTTCCTGAGATATGGTTTTTGACCCATAAGTGAGCGACGCCACGCTCATTTTCCATTTTGTAAAAAAATCTGAGTGCAGCTTCCATCTGCCATTTCTTATGTTAAATTTAGTGTTTTTGGCGTTTTTCGTTACTGAGTTAACCCACTTTTAGTAATTTTCAACCTAACCTTTGTATGGGAGTTGGCGTGGTTATTATCCGATTTCAACTAATTTCATGGTTTGTGGTGTGGTACGTAAGAGAACTGACTGCAGAAAGTTTGGTTTATGTGGCTTTATTGGTTTGCGAGATATATACAAATAACCGATTTGGGGGCTGGGCCACTCCCACTTTCCCAAAAAAATTACATCCAAATATGCCCCTTCATAGTGCGATCCTCTGTTCCAAATTTTGGCTTAGTTATGACTTTATGTGTTTTTTATTTCCGCCATTTTGTGGCGGTAGCAGTGGTCCGATTTTACCCATTTTCGAAAGCAACCCCTCTCACGGTTCCAAGGAACATGTGTTCCAAGTTCCATTAAGATCTCTCAATTTTTACTCAAGTTATCCGTTGCACGGACGGATGTTCTCACTTTGTGGTAAAGCAGTTTATCGACGGAATCGCATGAACATTTTCGATCGAAAATCTTTATCGTATCCAAATCGAATTCGCTGCGGATTCAATGATTAGGCCCAATTATGTTGAATAATTTAATCGAAATCCGTCTGCATACATAATATTATTGATTCATGGATAAAGTATTCAACACTGATATTACTGAAGGTGAAATGTATAATAGATTAGCACACAATGTATAAAAAATCTGAAAACTATCGATTTTGATAAATTTCAAATATGAGGCATTCTCTGGAAAAAAAGCCACTTGAAAAATAAAAGTTCTTTATTTTCTTTGGCAATGATATATCTTATAGTATATGTAAAACCTAAAATAAAACAAATGATGTTAGGTCTGTGTAACGCGGGGTTGCCATACTGTAAGGGGTCAAAGTTTTTTGTAAAAAAATTTTCGAATCGCCATAACTTTAAAACTAATGAACAGAATTTAAAACACCATGTGACTTTTTTGTACAGAATTTCTCAAACTTTGAAACTGCATATTGTAAAAATTTTTAAAATTAATATTTCATAGCAAAAAATGAAAAAAATTGGAAAAATTTGGAATTTTTAACAACTTATGCCCCTTTCGATTTTTTTCGAAAATATCTTAAAATGTTCCTTATTTCATCACCTTTTTACCCCCCAAAGGGAATTTTGGACAGCAATATTTGTATGAGCTACAAATAAAAAACCAACTCAGAACATGATGAAAAATCATTGATTTATGCACTATTATTATCTGAAATTAGCGTAACCCAGGATTAACGACGTGGACGTAGCAGACATTTAATCCCTTTTCGTTTTTTTTATTTTTTTTTTTAATTTTTTTGTATTTTTTCAAATTTTTAATTTTTTTTTGTTTCTTTGGTTTTTGTTTTTTATTTAAAATTATGACGTAGATTAGATTCAAGTACGTAATAATTTTTTGCTATGAAATATTAATTTAAAAAGTTTTTACGATATACAGTTTTAAAGTTTGAGAAATTCTGGTGTTTTAAAATCCGTTCATTAGTTTTAAAGTTATGGCGGTTCGAAAATTTTTTTACAAAAAACTCTGGCCCCTTACAGTATGGCAACCCCGCGTTACACAGACCTAACAGCATATGTTTTATTTTAGGTTTTACATATACTATAAGATATATCATTGCCAAAGAAAATAAAGAACTTTTTTTTCAAGTGGCTTTTTTTCCAGAGAATGCCTCATATTTAAAAACAGTTCAGGTTAAAAATTCGACTTAAAAAAATTAATAAATATATTAAAAACATAATTAAATATTTTTTCTATTTTTCGTTGTAAATATTACGAAAACTTTAAAACTTCAAAAAACTTTAATTGTACTGAAAAACACTTTAAATTTAATTGTTTTTTTTTTTAATAATATGTTTATTTCATTAATAATCATTCTTACTTTTAAGCACTTAAGTACTAGTTTAAAAAAACGTTATGAAAATAAGAGAAACATGCACGTTAAAATTATTCCTTTTTGTTTTACTTTTGTTTTGTTGTTTTGTTGTTTTTTGTTTCATTTATCATTAAATTACAATGTACTATCAAAAATTTAACTTAACTACAGAAATGCACACACAAATGTACGAACAGATATGTATGTATGGTATGCGTTCAATAACTTTTATATTGGTCTTTGCTTACATAATAGACTATGCGATTAAAATGCAACAAACATTTACGGTAAGTACGAGAATGGTTTAAAAATGAAGACATGAAGAAATATGTTGAAGTGAACAGGAGAGTTTTGTTAAAATTGATTTTATGAAATTTCAAATTGGCTAGTGAAAATAAAGAAATTTCTTATTGCAATTTGTCAGATATATTTGAACACAGTCAACTAAAGTATTCACTGTTATATAAAATTTTTTATTATGCAAAACTGTAAGTGTACTTGATGGATTTATGAAAAATTATATGAAAGATGATTTATGAAAAACAAAGAAAGAATTGGAATTAATTCCTTGTTGTGCTTTTACAGTTCAAAAATGCCATTTAAATATTGCGAATGCACTTAGACTTAAAAGCTATGGACTGCTGTTGCTTTTTTTTGCTCACTGCTACATTTTCGTTTTGTTTTTCCTTTTAGATTATATTTTATTTTATTTAGATAATATTTAAAGTATTACGTTTGAGATTAAAAATATACTAGAGTAACTTAAGGTGCATTGGTTGAATTTCCATTAGTTTCAATATTTTTTTTTGTTTTTGTTGTAGCAAATACCTAATAGTTTTCAAGCGAAATTGCTCTTAGTTATAGTTATAGTTTTAGTTTTGTTTTTCTTTCTTTCGTTAATAGTTAAATGCATTCAAACTTAACATCACATTGCTTGTCGATTTTCATTTTAAATATGCGTAAATTTTCTTGCTTATAATTTCGTCTACACATGTATTTATTCGAATTTGTTTAATATTAGTTTATTAGAAAAAAGAAAATATTTATTTATAGGCAATGCAAACGGGCTGAAGAGTACATGTGGGCGTTTAGTGATGAACTTGTGCTGGCGAGAGAGCTTTTTCGTAGGCTTAGGAATGATCTGTTTCAAAAAACATCGAGGAATACTAACAAACACACATTATTTTTATTTTTGTATACGAGATTAGTGCGTAGCTTTCAAAAGCTTTCAGTTAACACTTTAAGCTTTGAGCGTATGTAGAAAGTTTTGTTTTAACAGCTTTTTGCTATGCCAATATTCGGCTAAATGAACACTTTTTCAAAATTATTTCGTAAAAGCATCCTTAGAGCTTTCTTATAGCTGTAACCTAACTATGACTAAACAGAATTTTTGAAAGACCAGAAACGTTTACACTTAATTATATGTTGAAGCAGAGAATTTTTGTGTTGTCCTTCAAAAACATATCAATCAGAGCTTTTGTTAAGATCTTTGTGAAGCTTTAACATCTAAAGAGAACTTGTTGCTCTATACCCAAAATTTACTTAGAAACCCGGCTGATGAGTTTTGTATAAGACTTCTCAGGACAGTTAATTGAATTATATTTGTTAAGGTTTAAGTTCTAAAGAGAACGTTTTGTAAGTTTTAAGCTCTGAAGAGAACTTTTATTGATTATATTTGTACAAAATTTTTTTTTTTTTCAGAAAATTGTTTTAAGAATCTCGTTTTTGGGTTTTTTTTCACGAGACAAGAACTTTGAATATCATGTTTATCCCAATAATATTTCAATCAAAACTTAATTTTTTTTAAATAATTGTTAAAATTCAGAGTTTCAAAACTAAGGCAAAACTACGGTAAAACTTGTGCTAAGCTTAAAGCTCTGAGTACATTTAAAGCTTAAAAAATTTAATTCAAAGTTTTGGTGTTTTTAAGGATCATTATTAACTTTCAAATTTATAAATTTACATCAAATAACAAGTTTAACTCTTGCCTAGTACTGACCTGAGCTTTAAGCTTAGAATTTTGTGCAAAAGCTTTGAAGTATCGTAAAGTCACAGACACTTTTTGTGAAAGCTTACGAAGAGGGTATTGTAGGGATAGAAAATTGTTGTGCTTTTATAAAAATAGCTCAGTTGTAACTCAACTTGGGAATATAACAGTAGTTCTAAAGTCATTGAAAGCTTTTGTTATGAGTAAGAGAAGAGAACCAGAGTTTTTGTCCAGAACTTTGTTAATCTTTAAGCTCTAAAGAGAACTTGTTTACATTATACCCATGATAGATTTTGTACAAGTATTTTTAGAATAGTTAATTCAGTAAGATTTAAGCTCTAAAAAGAGCTTTTATGAATAATAGCACTCATACTTCAATAAACCAAATCGACTTAGAAATCCGTATGATGCGTTTTATACAAGCCTACTTAGAATGGTTTCTTCAGTAAGCTTTAAGCTCTAAAAAGAGCTTTTATGAAATATGTTTGAATGAATTTGGAAAAAAGTCTTAGAAACAGCATAATAAATTTCTATCGAATCTTAAAATAACAATACGTCGGAGCTTTTTTTAACAAACTCGTTGTACGATAAAAATTGAATCAAAGCTTAAATTTTCTGATCAAAAATACTGAATATCGCTATAAAAGCTCCGGTGAATGTAATTTGTTGAGAAACATGGACAATGACAGAGCTTTGGCATATTTTTAATGTATTTTACTTTGTTATATCTGAGCTTAAAGCTTATTTTTTTAAGCTAATATTAAAAGTTTCTGTGAATGTTAAAAATCGGGAATTCTGTGAGAGTTATAGATTATGAAAAAAAATCAAGTTAAACTCTGGTAATTACCAAAGTTTTAAGCTCAGAATTTTGAGCAAAAGCTTTCAAAGATCATAAAGAGCTAAATAATGTTTGAGCTTTTTAAAAAAGTTTAGTTGTAACTCGACTTGGGAATATAACAGTAGTTCTAAAGTCATTGAAAGCTTTTTAAGGACATATAAGAAAAATGTTTATCAAATCAAACTACTCTCAAAAGCTACTAAATGTTGTAGTAACATGATTCTACTTACATAATTTTACCGCTATACTCTTGCTTATATGGTATGTATGTATGTACTTGAATTTATGCTTTTACACTCTGCTAGACTTGCTTCTTGCTTTTGTTATTGTAAAAACTTGATGGGCTAGACTTGCTTGTTGTTATTGTTATTATAAAATTTTGTGCTAGACTTGCTTGTTGTTATTGTAAAAATGATGGGCTTGTAAAAAATGTTTGTAACTTAATGCTATCAGTTCAGCGCCAATTGTTTTATCGGTCTCATCACACAAAAAAAA
The DNA here is from genome assembly GCF_028554725.1 of Zeugodacus cucurbitae. Taxonomy (NCBI): domain Eukaryota; kingdom Metazoa; phylum Arthropoda; class Insecta; order Diptera; family Tephritidae; genus Zeugodacus; species Zeugodacus cucurbitae. Next base: position 54,594,295 of record NC_071671.1, read on the forward strand.
AATGTATTGCCTTTTATTGAATTGTATTTTTTTGTTGGTACCAGCTTGCCAGTTTTTGTTCGCCACACACGCTTTCTTCATGATTTAATTTGTGTATAATTATTGTTTTTACTGTCAATTTTTATTAGCCTATGTATTTAACGCCTATTTATTATTTATTACGAAAAAATTAAGCCGCCTTTGCTTTTGTATTTACCGTTTTACCAATAATCTGTTTGTTTGTGCTGTGTGTTTTTTGTAACTGTTTTATTTACTGTTTGTTTATTATTGTAATGGCGAGTTATGCATGCATGAGTGTTTTTTAATTGCATTCGCTTTTTGTATATATTCAAGCTTTTTTGTTTTTGTTTTTGTGTTGCGCATTTATGGTTTGCCTTTATGCTTGTAATGCTGTGTTATTTCTTGTTTTAATTTATTTATTTTAAATTTTTTTTTTTGTTTTGAATTGTGTTTTCAACCGTGTTTCAAAGAGGGAACTTTCGTTGGTTTTGTTGATTTTTGCTTTGCTTGCTTTATGTTGGTGTTGTTTTTGCAATTATTTTATTAATTTTAGTTTAATTGTTATTAAATTTAAATATCTTACAATATTGCATTTATTTATAAATATTTTTTTTTTATTTTAAATTATTGGTTAGGTATCATGCGATTGCTTGAGTTTAATCAATTTTACTTTACTGTTGTCAAAATTTCTTTTATAACGGTATCTTAATTAATTATTTAATTTTTAAATTTCTAATGAACTCTTGAATGCTGCGTATATGTTTCCTATGTAATGGTCGATGTTTCTTGCTCTTACTTAAACCGTTAAAATGCATTCCTGCATGCCGCTCTTTAGTTTCATCTCCAGTATTTTACTCTTAATCTCTTCACCCTTGGCATGTTTTTGTAAGCTTAGAACACATACGTAAACTCCATTCGCAAAACCTTTATAAACAGTCACCGTCTAATCGCTCATTAACCTCTCTCAATACTTCAACTCTCTCAGTTCGCCAACCCTTCATTTCGTTTAGTCATTAGTTGGTCATCATCATCAGCAATCTTTACCTCTTATAGATGCAATTTTATGGACGTTAGTTGTAGTTGAGTTTCTTGATATCAGACATTGTTTTTACGAAAGACTTCATTGGGATGCTGATTGCTGAAGTTCTGGCGCGATGAGCATTGCTGGAAGTAGGAAGAAAGAGAGGGAATATAAAGAATAAATAGGAGTAAATGAATATTACACGTGTATGGTCAAGCAATTGAGATTTTTAAAGATTCTCTAATTTCAAAGAGCTCTGTGCTGAATTACGTTAGAACCCAAATATTGCAACCTTGATATAACTGAGGAATTTTTAAATTTTCTTCGAGGTTTAGCATAGATTTTAAATATTTTTATTTAAATATTTTTTTCTAGAACTATAAAAGTCCTCTCTGTGACTCTAAACTTTTATATTTCTCACACAGAAACTTCCAATCGAGCCATACTTGATAACCCTACAAATACCTTTTGCCAACAACTTCCATAAATGCCACTTGATAAGCAATACATATATTGTGGTTACATTTGTGTATTCACCTCAAACCGCATTAAATATTAAATACTTTGACGTGTATTTGACATATTGACCCACAAGCGTTCATCTACAATTACACGTAAGTACGTCGGTACACCCACAAAATGTGCGGCATTTATGGTATGCCCATTAAAAGTCTTATATAATATTTATGAAACATTCGCGATAAAATCCGAACAAGTTTAAGTGGCAATTGTGGCCATCACAGACACACCTTCAACAATTTATAGTGCAGTGGTGACGTCGCTGACGGGTGTTACGACAACACCTGGCCAAGTGTACAGCAATTTTCCCATTGATGGTCGAGGGCGGAGTTGTAGGTGTCGGTGTAAGTGTGTTAGTGGTGCCATTTTTAAAATAATTGCTAAGTATTGTTTGGTGGAGTGACATGCAAATTGCAAACACTTAGAAAAATAAACTAAAAAGATAATAATTAAATTTTTTTGGAGAATACTCCTTCTTAATTTAGGGTGAATTATATGTTTCGCGGATATCGTAGGTTAAATAGTTCGAGATTTTTAATCGGGTAGTTAACCAAGCGGTTGTTTTTTGATCTTGCAGTACAGGGTCTATAAAAGATCTATTAATATATACGAAAGGGCTTTACTTTGGTGCTGATATGTATAATCTTGTTTAACATAATTTAAAAAATTTTAGCTATTAGGAAGCTTTTGTTTTAGTGGTGATGGGATACGCAAGATATTATGTTGGAATTTGGAAGTAAAAACCCCTTAGAAAGCTTTGTTACGTAACTTTCGCTACTGTCCCTCCATTCAAATAGACTTTTCGTAAATTTTTGGAGGGAGAAACTTGTAATTTGTAATTGGCGTGTGGAAAAGATGATTCAATGGTAAAGGAAAATACTATTGATATGAGAGTAAAATCTAAAGCTTTCAGAAGTTGAGATATACTTCTAATATAAAGCCAATGTTTAAGTAAAGCTTTTATTACGCTTTGTGAAAAAAAAACACAAAAAAATTAGTTTGAAACATCCCAAGACACAGCCTTTGTTTTAGATTCAGGGAATATATTTCTGTAATTAAAATAATTTCAACAATTTAACCGCTTTTAATTGTATTCAATTTAGAGCTTCCATTTCTATAAAAAAAACCACTCACAGATCGTCAAAAATACTATCTATCTGTTAGAATGTGGGTTTGATTTATAGTCATCATCAAGTGTACCTCTCTCACATCAACTCTTACTAATTACTATGGTAGGCTTTTCGCACAGTCAAATTAATTTAATACAATAAGCATATAATAGAGAAACCAGTTTTTGGTTCTCACACAGCCGGCTACTCGATTAACGAACAGCTGTTATGAATTTTTTTTTTAGCTATTAATAAGAAGTTTGTAAGTTTCATCAGATGAATGGTATTTTATATAACCACAACCAAATTCCTATCATAGACAACAATCTACATTTTCGGTTTCAACTCGATTTGTATTCGATTATAAATTAATGAAGTAAAATAAGACTTTTTTGTATGGTAATGCGAGTAAATCCGCGCTTTACTCGAAGTCGGCTAACTAATCAATTAACTCCTGTGAAAAAAGGCTATTACACTTTAAGGCAGTAGTCTGCTTTAGAAGCCGAAAAAAACGTTTTTTGTAGCAATTTTTTTTTGAAAAGGAAATGATTGCGGTAAACGGAATTTTAAGACGGTAGTGTACTATATTTAAGGCTTAAATAACAATATTTATTATTAAAAAATATTGAAATTTTTTTTAAAGTTGTAAGTATTTTTCTGAAGCACCTGGAGTCTGCACTTGTAAATCGGTGCCGGTGATGGTGGTCGTGCGATGCATCTGAAACAGTCGAACCATTTTTTTTTTTTAATTTTCATAAGTTTATTTTCTTTATGACCTAAAAAAATACCGAAGAAGTTATAAAATTCCAAATTTTTTCCAAGTTTGAAAAAAAAATCACTTCTTTAAGAAAAAAATTGACTTTAAGTTGCAAAACAAGTGGTTTAAATCCAACTTAGTCCAACTTAGTTCAAATAGAAGAAAATTTAATACTGAAGCTAGATCACTTTGGTTTTTTTCAATTGGACATATATTATTTTTGCTATCGCCGGCACCGTTTTCTAACACTTGTGAAAATGAAAACTCGATCTAGCTTTGAAAATATGTCGAATTGACCTCTGGAATTTTAAAGACATATTCTTGGTTAGTTTTGGAAGAGATGTAAAACAAAACAAAAAAATCGATTTTTTGAAGCCTGTAAAGCAGACTACTGCCTTAAGATAATTAAGATAATAATAATAACAATTTAGTCGCTTTTAGCTACAACTTTCTATAAAAACTCTCACAGACCGTCAACAATTTTCTGTATTTGAATGTGGGTTTGATTTAGTCATCCAAACTTCTATCTTTCTCATTCCGATTCTTCCGAATTATTATTTTTTTTAAAGGGCAATTAACTAATTGAATAATTGAAAATAATTTATTTACGCACCTCTATGTCAATGCACCTCTGCAAAGAGTGTTCAACGAAGAATCTTTTGAAAACTTGAATGAGTAGAAATCATATGATATCACTATTAAAATAAAAATGGCCATTCAAAGTGGATAGTATTGACTTGAAACGTCCAGTACTACTGGTAACTGCTTTTGAATAAAATTAAAACTTTTTCGAAGAAACTTATTTTTGAAACTTAATCGAGTACAATTGAACAGAAAACAAAACGATTCAATTAATTCCTAAATAGTCTCAGCAAATTCACCACTTTCAACATGGCAAATAAAGTTAGAGTCGAAAGGGAATTTATTTTCAAGAATGTATTTTATATTAAACAAATTCATATTAATTTTTTCTCAGTGTAAAAAAAATCATTTCCTATACAGTCAACATTTCCTACTCAATAATTGCCTAAACGACCGCCTGTCCGAAATGTCTAAATATTTATAAACCAACACGGTTATCAAATTACTACGCACTGCAGTGTGTTACGTCGAAAACTTACCGCCTGTTTCTTTTCCCACGATTTCATAGCAGTTTTGTATTTCTCAAACTCGTGACACCAATCCGAGTAGATTTTCTGATAATCGTTGCTTTTGTTTGGCGGAGTGCATCTGAAAGATGGTTAAATAAAATGGTGAGTTATAAAATTTCCCCTTTTTTAGCAAGAATAATATATTATTTACAGCATTGCAAATAATAACTGTGAATTTTACACACCTGTGTGCATCGACGGTGATGTTGTAGCTGCACAATAAGGAGCCGCCCAAATGGCAATCATAGCGACCGCCATCCGCTTCATTCACCGATACGACAACCAAACCGCGTTCGGTGGTCTCAATGTACTTGGTGGGACTGTATTTGATTTCGTAGCTGTGCGGAAGGGAAAGATAACAAAAATATAAGTACGGAGTAACAGAAAATTCCTTTTTTTATTAGAAAAGAAAAAAATTGCAAGAAAAGTAAAATAAAACGAAGATAGAAAGAAAGCTGCTGTCTTACCGCCCCTTATCCTTGGAATGATGATACCAGGTAACCTGTTCGTTCTTCAACACCTCTGGTATTTTGACGAAGCAACCCAAATGCACGCTCTGCCCATAGGTGACGACGATTTTCTTCTTCAACACGCTCGAGTCGCAAATATCGCTAGTTTCATTGGCAACATCCTGCGGAAGGGAAAATGTAACTGTTAGTTATATATATACACATATGTTTGTTTGTCTATAATACGGGAAATCATAAAATGATATCGACTGAAATTTGCATGCAACGCAGCATTGCAGGTGTTGTGTTGGAAAATTGCTGTCACATGCAGACACCAACAAAAAAAGCTGTTGCCTGAAGCTTGTAACGGCTGTCAAGTCAATCGTCTCGTCAAATCTTCGTATGTCTGTATATATTCCGGCTAACGGTATACCTTGTCTATCATTTTGTCATTTATCTGTCTGCATGTCTAACTCAATGTCTCGATGTCTCAATATCTGTTTAACAGTTTCCCTCGCCTCGACCCGACTGTTTGTCTAATAACCGTTTGCTTTGCATCAAACAACGTTGATTTACGCGTGCGCCCGACGCTTTTACATTGAAAGCAATTTCCAGACACACACCAACAAACCTATAAGTTCACCAGTATATAAGTTTGTATGTTTACCTGCAACAAATCCAATTCGTATGGCCGACATGTATTCGCCTCCTTATCCCAACCGCAATAGGGATCACGCACACAACGGAAGCAATTGTCATAACGTCGATTGCACATCGCCAAATCGATTTGTTTGATGCGTTGATCTGTGGCAACATAGAGCGATTTACGTGCCTGACTGAGTCCCATCACCTGTATTGCCTCATGCGGTGCCACATCGAAGATGTCAAGCAATTTCGAGAGCGATTCACCGTTACGATAGTACTGCACTATTTTGTAGATACGTCCCAAATTGGTGCCGACATAGTAGACGGTGTACTCTTGGTTGAGTATGTCAATGCGAATTCTGTGGAGGAAGGAGGAAAGAGTTAATAATAATACTATGTTACAAAATTAAGGTTGTTGTCAAAAACAACCAAACTGGGTAGCTGCAATATGTAATGGTGGTAAACCTATATATAGTATAAATGTGCAAAAAGGTATTATTATTGGGAATTATGAATAGTTGTTATATCACTTAAGAGACGAAAACTTTTTCTACCAATTTTGGGCGAAATCGGTTCACTACCACGCCTACGTCCCGTATACCACCCATCTGATTATTCACTTAGAAATCCATTAATTAAGCACCAGGGTAAAAACCATATCGGTAAAAACTTTGAACAAATATTGCATTTTTAGTGTACCAGCGCCGAGATCGGACTATAATTTTCGAAGATCCCATATGGCGACGAACATAACGATATCACAGCTTGTGGCTAATTGGCACCGAAAATATCGGTAAATCTCTCAGATATTATAAATATAAGGAGATGTTTTCCTTATAATCTATATGCCAAAAATGGACAAAATCGCTCTATACTTCCTTTATCCCCCATATACTTGACTTATGGATTTTTAAACATACGGAGGACTTTATATCATATACATCGGTTAATATATACTATATATTAGTAAAATTAAGTGAACGTAAAATCTTAGATAATCTTGAAATCGATATGGAAATTAGCTTATTCCTCGTATACCGTATATAGTAATTTTCGTTATTCGATTGGACTTTATGGTATACCCAATATGTGGGTCGACTTTTGCGCTATCTTAATACTATTAAATAATTGAATTACGAGAGTATAAAATATTCAGGTTCACGTGAACTTAACCCGTTCTCCAATTACACGATATTTTATGGAGAATGACGCTAAAAAAAGTAAATTGAAAATAACGGTACTTCAATGTGTTTTCTAAAAACATCTATCGATTTTAACAACCCTTTGTCTTAACCCGAAAATCTCTCTTACTTCAAAATCATTAAAAATTTGAAAACCTCTGAGGTTAGGTTAGAAGACTGATTTTTGGTGATTGAGGTCGCTACGAATACCACCTGGACAACTGTAGAAAACCATCCTAGGCATAGATCAAGACGACCCTCACCTGCCGACGTTTAGAATCTTTCACACATTTTTTAAGTCGACTGTTATCAATTCGTCAGATTCGCCAAAGGTATACATACCTCAGTCTGCCGAGTATTAGATATTGAAGAAAAAAATTTACAGATTGACAAACTCTTTAGTCTCACCACATGCGAGTTAAAAATTTTCCACCAAACTTACAATTAAGCAACTTTTCATCGCTGCGAATGTATATAAAATATTTTAGAAATATGTTTTCTTGGAAATTATTTCTAAGGAATATCATAAAAACTGATTTAAGGGGTGACAAAATATTTCTCGGTAAAATTGGTTAATGAGTCTCCTCAATATGTTGCTATATTTTTATTGAATATCTGGTATAAGTCTTGCGTAGTACAATGTCCAATCTGTGAAATCAGCTCAGGAACATAAAAAATAATACTAATTGTCAAAGTTATGACATTTTATGCAAAACGCGATCAGCTCAACTGGAATCATAAAACCAAAAAAATTTCTTTAGTATGGGAACTTGCACGATTCATTGAAATAAGTTAAAATTTTTTCTGCAATCGGGTACGATTTTCTCAAAAAGACTAGTTGTATCATCTGGTGAAATGTATTGAAAAATTCATAATATTGATATGAAAAGTGAAACAAAAAATGAAATCGTTCAAGTTTCTACTGCTTAAATCTCTATAAAAATTTGAGATAACATACTTAAAAACGTATACTTTAAGATAAAAGAATAAAAAAATTGCGACTTTTTGACCGACTTCAACATACATATATCTATAACCCCTTAAAACAATTATATAGAACCGTATACCAGCTTTGTAACCTGATCTGCAGTTTTTAAATTAAAATTGTTAAAATTGTTAAATTTTTCGGTCGGTTGATTTCAGAAACAATCTCAGATATCAGAAGGCTTAACGGTTACAAAAATGTTATTCAAAATATTGGTCGTCGCTAGCTACTACTTTTGACCATCTTTCTGGCAGCATGCGTATTCCATGACGAAAGAACTCCTCATCTCTCGAGTCGATCCAAGTATCAATCCAATTTCTGACTTCTGCATAAGAACTGAAGTGCTCGTTAGCTAGACCGTGTGTCATCGATCGGAACAAGTGGTAGTCAGATGGAGCAACGTCTGGAGAATACGGCGGGTGGGGTAAGATCTCCCATTTCAGCGTCTCCAAATATTTTTTGACCACCTTTGCGACGTGAGACCGAGCATTGTCATGCTGGAGAATGACTTTATCGTGTCTTACTTCATACTGTGGGCGTTTTTCTTTTAGTGCTCGGCTCAAACGCATCAATTGCGTTCGGTATCGATCTCCTGTGATGGTTTCACTTGGCTTTAGCTTCCAATTCAGCATCTTCGAAAACTTTCTTACTTCCACCACCATGCCGGTCTTCGACTTCATAATCACCATTTTTAAAACGTTGAAACCGTAATTTTTTTGGAATTAAAAAAGTAAAGCAAAATTTCCCACAAATGTCGAGAAGTGACATTTTCAGTTGAGAATAAGTTTGGGACGAAAATAGATCTCTACAAATATTTTGTTGACACAAATGTCCAAGATCGATATAAAACGATTTAATCGATTTACTCGACCAGTGCTTGACCCTAATGCATAAATCATGCTCGAATGTAGTCCTAATACATAAATCATACTCGAATTATGTAATGTCCGTCCAATTCGGACAACTAGCTCAATATTGTTTGTGGGACAACTTGAAATTTTAACCTTGTGTGAGTTATTCTGTTGCAGTCTTATTTTATTTCCTTTCCTACCATAACTTCAAAGTGTATAGCACTCGTTTAATAACCAAAAAATGTGAAACTCAATAAGAAATCAATTAAATTCACTGATCTGAGTACTTACAACAAGCGATAAAGAAAGGATTTAATATTTTCAACTTTTATATTTTTACAATCGGCTGTTGAAATCAATGAAATCCTTGTTATCTGATCGGGATTATTTTGATGATGACTGAAGCGCTTCAACGGCGTAAAAAAGTTCAAGTGGTGTGTGCATATAAATAACGGTATTAATAAATCATTAAAAATGGATATTAATATGATGCGTACGCAACACGTTCGAAAATTACAATGAGTGAGCGAGATTGCTGCAGCAAAGTGGCAGCCAAGCATTGATGGCGAACTTGCCACGTCATTAAGACACACCTGTGCGTTGGCTGTTGGCTGGCCATTGTGTGCGTTTTAAATTTTCTTGATGTGCTGGCATCAAAAATGCACAGCGCATAAAATAATTAAGCCGCAACAACTACAACAACAGCAACAACAATAGCATTAATGCTGATCAACCATGTCACTAGTATGGCGGTTGAGCAAGAATTAAGTGCGTGCATATTTAATAACAAAAGGTGATATCAATTTTATTGCGGCTGTCGTGAAGAGCGCACAAAATTATATGCAACCGAGAAAGAACAACAACAACACTTGAAGGTAGAAATTAAAATGAATCACATGAAGCTGCGCATTTCGCTCGCAATTTCATTAATCCAAGTGCGAGTGAGAGCAAGTCAAGTCATGCTTGCCGGCAAGCGAGCAAAAAACAAGCAGCGCTCAAACTCAACTGCAGCTCGTCGCATTTATTCTGCTGTTGCCTACTTACAGGCGCTCAAAGGCGTATTAAGCGTAGAAGTGGCGAATGGCCAAAGAATTATTAAAAATTACGAATATACATATGTATCAGAAGAAAGACGACAGCAAAAGCGAAGTGTGCCGTTGAAATGAAAAATGAAAATCCCTTGCTGTGTCCGCGCCGCTAGCATTGTAATATAATTGCTGCCTGCCACTGATGCCACAATCATTTTAATATGCGTGGCTGTCAACGTGGAAAGCTGAGCACTTCACGGCGCGCACACGCACGCACCAGAAAGAAGAAGAAGAAAGGCAGAAAGCGCATCAAGATCGAGCGCGCCGCGCTCTGTGTGTGTGTGACGGCTTAAGTGTGGCCATTTGAGGCAGCTTTTTTGGCTGCTGGCTAAAGTGCACTTCAGCTCTTAATTATTTATTGTAAATTCAATGTGGCATCTCGGTTTTATTACACGCTTCGCGGTCGTTATAAATGCGCTGCTGTGGTCAGATTTGATGCGATGAATTGGTAGACGGTGTAGATGACAGTGTTTTGGGTAATAAGAAATCTATATTTTTGGAGTTATGGGGAATAATATTGAAATCGATGACGAGACATCGAATATTACAAGGCAATAATTTTGAATATCTGTCATGAAAATAGCATTTAAAAATCAAAATACGACAGATGGCGCTTTAGTCAAAATATTTTAAAAGATTAATAAAAAATAAACAAGGAAAGTATATAAAAATATGAAATATAAAAAATATATTACACTGTACAACACTCGGCTGGGTATTGCACCAAACTAACTTTTCAAGATTGAGTGATAAGTAATGATGGTATATATTCCGATTTTCGAAGTTTGCATCTAAAATTGAATTATTTTTCTCCGAATTTACGAATGTACGAGTTTACCCGGTAGAGGTGGCGAAATATTGTATCGATCTTTTGTCCCGATATATCTTTCTCTGAAAATTACTCGGTAGGTGGCGCTAATATCAAAAATATATAATTTTTGGAAAAAAAAGACAAATGAAGTTATATTGTCACGACAACTGACAGATGTATTTCTCAAAAATAAGCTATAAATATCTAATCGGTACAAAATTTGGGACGAGTTAAATAAGTAAATTATTTAATACAAATTTCTGTACAGTTATTTTAAGTCACAAGCCCACAGTAACCGACAAGTTATTGAAAATCCACACATTTTACCGTTAAAAATCATTAATTCCTTCCAAAAATGAGAAAACACATATACATACATTAAAAATGAAGGTGTGTAAAAGACATATATCCCGCCAACTATATTTATATAGGATATGGGATAGAAATCTTAAATTTATTGAACGAGTTCTTGATGTTGATTGATATAAAAATGGATTTGCCAATAGATCTACTTAATTAAGACGATGTTCGACTCTTTTAGCCTACTACTGTCAAGCTTAAAAGCGATAATTGATGAACTGTCGACGAAATAAAGCAATGATCAAACAAGAAAAAACGTTTACTTCGGCTGTACCGAAGCTAATATACCCTTCATAGGTGCATTTCTTTTAGTAACTATGTATGTGTTTAAGCAAATCTAAAGACGTAAGAAAAAGTAAGTAAAAAAAAGAAAACATTTTACTAATACTTTTTAGCCGGGTTGTTTGCTAGAAACATTAAGGTTATATAGTTAACCGATCTGAACCATTTCTTCGGAGATTATATTATTACCTTAAGATACCACGTCAAATGCGAAAAATTTCCATAAAAGCCATTGATTCCGATCATTCAGTTTGTATGGCAGCTATATGCTAAGGTGAACCGATCTGAACAATTTTTTCGGAGATTAAATTATTTCGATGAGCAATAACTCACACCAAATTTCGTGAAGATATTTAGTAAAATGCGGAAGTTTTCCATACAAGCCATTGATTCCGATCGTTCAGTTTGTATGGCAGCTATATGCTATAGTGAACCGATCTGAACAATTTTTTCGGAGATTAAATTATTTCGATAAGCAATAACTCACACCGAATTTCGTGAAGATATGTAGTAAAATGCGGATGTTTTCCATACAAGCCCTTGAATCCGATCGTTCAGTTTGTATGGCAGCTATATGCTATAGTGAACCGATCTGAACAATTTTTTCGGAGATTAAATTATTTCTATGAACATTAACTCACACCATTTTTCATGAAGATATGTAGTAAAATGCGGAAAGTTTCCATACAAGCCATTGATTCCGATCGTTCGGTTTGTATGGGAGCTATATGATATAGTGGTCCGATATCGGCAGTTCCGACAAATGAGCAGCTTGTTGAAGAGAAAATAATATCTGCAAAATTTCAAAACGATATCTTAAAAACTGAAGGACTAGTTCGTATATATACAGACAGACGGATGGACAGACAGACAGACGGGCATGGCTAAATCGACTCAGTTCAACATACTGATCATTTATATATATATATTTTACAGGGCCTCCGACGCTTCCTTCTGGGTGTTACAAACTTCGTGACAAACTTAATATACCCTGTTCGGGGTATAAAAGGTGGCGCAAAAATAAATCGACACATTGGCCTAGAATTGAGTCGGTCGTCTAAAATTATTTTCAAACATAAAAGATCTAAAATTTTAACATAACAAACCCATGAGACTGAACATCCATTAATTTACCTTAAGTTTAGTTCAAACCAAATTAACTTTCCTCTAGAAAAACACCCTTAATATACCCAAAAGAGTCTCCAATCAAAAAAGTCTCAACACTACAAGTAAACTTGCAGCTGATCGTCATTAAAAAAGGCATCCATGCAACCATAAACGATTTTATGCAGTTATAATTCTTTCTGTTGTTTTTTTTGTTGTTGTCAAGTGCTTATAAAATTGGCAATATTATTTTGATTGAATTTCAGTTGATTGAGTAAATTACATGCTTACGCTTCGACTGTCGACTATAGCATACTCGTATGTACATATATGGAAAATGTAATTGCATTTGCGTTATTAACGCAGCCTTTTCTGGTTTTATTGATTTCGTTTGCCGCAAATATTTGCATAAATTGTCAAAGCGGTTCGTTGTTATGCGTGCAAAGTGGCGTACAAAAAGTGAAATTGAGTAAAAATCAGCATTGTGTCTGCCACTTGTTAAATGCAGGCGCACATGCAGCAGTGGAACTTGTTGAAAACCAGACACATATATTGTAAATAAATATACATACCATTATAAATATTTATATGTGCTGTATTTGAATCACATTAAAAATCAATTTGCAGCAATGCGACATATTAATGTGAACCGCAGGTATGACAGAAAATTTAAAAAAAATCAAGCAAATAAAAAGTGTCAGACCAAATGTGACGCCATTTATCCCTTTCCACATTTGCACTTAAATGTGCTAAAATTTAATTAAAAAAATTAAAAAATAATTTAACGAAGATTTTCAAACATATTGCACATTTATGCAAATGAGCGTTGTGGCTAAGGCGAAATTGAAAAAAATTGTTAGTGGTGTGGCGAAAATGTAATTATTGTAAAAGAGCATGCCATTGAATGTGGGAAATTTTATTACAGCTGTTGATAAAACATATGGAAAAAAATTAATTGGTTAATGTTTTCGAAAAAAAAAATGTTCACAAAAAAAATATTTTAAAATTTTATCAAAGATTTATTTAAAAAATCTCATAAAACATAATTTTCTAAAAAAATCCCTTAATGGGACTAAACAATATTCCAACGAGTTTGTTTACCACCTTTAGAAAGTTATCATATCATTTATGCTATATCTGAATATTATCTTGCTAGTTCATTATTATGTAGGTGCCTAAATGTAGGCAATGCTTTTTGAAAAAATTTAAATTTGTCGCATACATTTTCTGATTTTAGAGATTTTTGTACCCCTTATGCATTCTCGGTATATTTTATTTGAATAAATAGTTGCACACTCTTCAAAATTTTTGGAGAATAAAGCTTTATCCTTAAGGGGCAATACTTGTGTGACATTTTCAAAAATTCGATTATTGTTATTTCTTGCTTATTCGATAGTTTATACCTTATATCCTGTGAAAGCGGTAAGGTCATATCTTAAATAGTTTTTGAATGGCAGCGTTCTAAAGAGCGACCGCTCACTGGTACAAGCAGCTATTGTCGAAACTTTAAACGCGTTTTTCTCGAAATGACATTTCTCAAAATTGCTGACATCATAACTCAATGAAAAATTGACCGATCGACTTCGAATTTGAACTGAGTATTCTTGAATATACCGTGGAACTTCTCTAACTCGACCATAATCCACAAAAAAACTTCGAGTTAGAGAGAATTCCGAGTTACAGAATGTAATTTGTATGAATTTTGACTTCTATTGCCAAAGAACTTCGAGTTAGAGCAGTTCGAGTTATGGAAGTTTAACTGTATATACTATACAGTGATCTAAGATCTTTTTGATTTGTTGAAAATTGTCAATTTGGCATAAAAAATTACCATTTTCCCTAAAAAAACTAAATGTTTTTCAGCACATAACTCCGTTATTTTCCAATATTTTTATAAAACAAAAAATTAAAATATAGTTAAAAAATAAAATATAAAAAACTTCGAAACATTCGATCGAGTACTTTCTTTAACTACACTTCACGAAAAACCGCCTCATTTTCAGGGGTTACACTGGTATAGCCCCTTAAATATGCAAGTGCTATCGTAAAACGTGAACAATTCAGAGTGAGTTAAGGAATATTTTCGAGAATTTAATTTTGTTAAACTTTCTTCGACCGAACACTTTTTATCGCCAGAATTTGTCAAATAACAAAGTTCACTCAGAGACGAAATTATAAAATATGGGCTTAAGAGCAGCAGAATGACTAAGAATGTTCAGTGTGCTGCCCGATTTATCCATAACGCAGTTTTATAGATATTATGAATAAACATGAATCTCTTTGAGAATCTAGAGCGTCAGAAGAAAGTATCTCCCCGCTGTTCTACTTCTTTTCTAGCGTTGGTAGATATTTCTTTGGAACGTTACAATTATTATTGGAATTGGCTAATTAGTCCTTTTCTTCTACTTTAAAGATTTATAAGATTTCTATAAAATATATAATTCTCAAAATTCTCAAAAATAAATGATTTTAAATTATTTTGAAAATTTACAAAATTTATTTCTCCTCGGAGGGTATTTATAATTACATATGTATATTTGTAAATATTTAAAGCGTTAATTTCTCACACCACTCAAGTACCAATAGCATTCAGTTTAATGGCAATTTTTTCAAAATATTTATTGTTAATTAAAATTGTAATTACCGGTAATTAATGGTCGCAACACGTACTTGTGAATTCAACACATATTTGCAGGCGAACTTGTGTCTGATATCAGGTATATATATACTCTATGGAAGCTATGTAATGTATATAATGATACTTTCATATAGAAATGTGTAAAAATATACTACATGTAATTATAATATTTCTTTCTGAATATTTAAACAATTACAAGAAGTAATTAGATTGAATTGGTTGGGATAATTGATTAGTATTTTAATTACCATAACTTAAGTATATATACAGAATATTTTGAGATCCTATTTAGTATATTTCTTGAAATTTTTTTTTTTTTGGCATTTTAAACTTATTTTGAGTATTACACACCGGTGTATGTATGCATATTTTCAGCATTACTTTTGCATTAAATTGTTTAGAAATTCTCTAAATTTATTTCCTGTCAAAATAACAACATGTGAAGCGAGTGAAAACCACATTGACAAGCAATCGCACTCAAAGCCGGATATAGTCGAGAAAAAAATAACTTACAGAACGACCCCAAAGGACCCACATAACAGTATCACGCAAACATGGCTCCAACTTAACACAAAACTCATACTCTTTTCTACAAAAATAGCTTGCAATTGCTTGGAGATGGGATAATGGAAATAGCAAACAATTCATTTTAAACTAAATTTTCGCACAAACTTATATACTAAAATACTAAGATATACATATGTATATAATATAAATTATATACCACTTCCTGGTAACAAATATACAAAGTAAACTTACTTGTCAACAACGAGCTTAGTGAATACCAAATCTCGTTTATAATAGACTGGATTGTTGTGTTCATGATTCACAGCTTTATCCATAAGCGGATGCGAGCGTATAAAGTACAACACGGTGTCGGGCAGATTTGAGGTGTCATTGACACAGGTGCCGGGACGTGGTTCGGGTACGCGTGAATTTAATACTGGTAGCCAAGCTGAATTGGATGAGGATTGCTCTTTGAATTTACCTGAAAATGAGAGAGGGAGAAAGGTTAAGTAAAATGAATAAAATACAATGTTGTTGAAAAAGTATTATAGAAATTGTAGTAGGAGAATATTTTGAGAATTTCATAGATAAAAGATAAAATTAAAGTTAAGTTTAAGTTTGAGTTTTAGTTTAAGTTTAAGTTTAAGATTAAGTTTAAGATTAAGTTTAAGATTAAGTTTAAGTTTATGTTTAAGTTTACGTTTAAGTTTAAGTTTAAGTTTAAGTTTAAGTTTCAGTTTTAGTTAAAGTTAAGGTTTAAGTTTACGTTTGTGTTTAAGTTTAAGTTTAAGTTTAAGTTTGGGTTTAAGTTTATGTTCATGTTTATGTTTATGTTTAAGTTGAAGTTGAAGTTTAAGTTTAAGTTTAAGTTTAAGTTTAAGTTTAAATTTAAGTTTAAGGTAAAGTTAAGTTGAAGTATACACAGAATTGAAAAAAATAAAAGTAAAAGATTAATAGTAAAGCTAAGTTTAAGTTTAAGTTACGTTAAGTTAAGTTGAAATCAAGTGAAGTTACGTTACGTTACGTTAAACTTAAAGTTTAGTTTATTTTTTTATACACATAAATTAGGGTCATATTTGCAAAAATTATCTTTAGCTTATGTGCTGCCGTAAAGGTAACCTAGTAAACACCAAGTAGGATTTTGTACAATATTCACACAAACGGATCCAGCAGCAGCGAACAGTGAAAAGCACTTCTTTGTATGCAGACAACCACAAAGGGAAGACAAGGAAGCTAAACAACTTGTAGTCCCCAAAGCGGTTCATGCGCGTCCACTTAAGCCATCTCTCTCTTTCGCAAGGGAGTGTGTTAAGGGGTACAACGTAGCAAAACCTTCAAGTATAACATATGCGAAAATACATATCGCCTGATTTCCGCAGCATTTGTTGAGCTTAACCGCTTCAACAGGATATTCATAATCCATCAAAATGGATTTTCTAATACGATTTGCGAGTATTTTCGTTTTTTACTTCCGCTGGAGACGATACATGGATAGTAATGTAATGTAAGGATGTGTTGGAAAATGATATGTACCTCAATACATGTCAGATTTGTATAATAATTCCGTGATAGTTTACCCTCGGAGCGTTAAGCTACAGAGCTGTTTAGAGTAACGGACAAAGCTGCTGGCTAGCGGGGAAGGAATGTTCAAAGATGTGTAAAGTAAGCTCTAAATATGAATAACTGAGTATTTTGAATACAAAATGCAAGACGTTATGTAAAAAATCTGCACACAAAAAGCGAATTGCTATAGAGCTTTGCGAAATCTCGGATAAAAAGAAAAAACGTATTATTTAATATATAAATATAAAACTACATTGCTGATCATATCACGTTCCTTAATCACAAAATAAATTCCTTTAAGTCTCCACCGAAAAAAATTAAAAATAAAATATTAATTAAAAGCAAATATCAATTAAATCATAAGCTTCTTAAACCACTCATACGAGGTACACTGCTAATCTCATGTACTTTCACACACTCCCACCTTACAATTTCATACAATCTCTTTTAATAAACTCTCTTCTTTTATTTGTCTACTCACCGTTGAAAGCGGCTTGCACTTCGTTGATGTGAAAACTGCACACCGCCGAGCCGATTAAGCCATTTGTGCTGGTCGTGAATGTCGCATAGAAACGTGTCTTATCCGTTGGCAACTGATACACGGATTGTATTTCATTGAAATAGAATGGAAATTCACCGGAGATGCTGCAGTTCAAACGCGCCTTCAAATAGGTGGCCCAATTGTGGGCGAGCAAATTTTTACCACCAATATCCTTTTTGCAAACCCGTGCTATGCGTGAGTACACGGCTTTACCGCAATTGATATATTCGACGGCAGTTTCGCGAAAGAAGAAATACACATATTCGCCAATGTCAAATGAGCCGACAAAGTTGGGTTCTGTGGGTGAAAAAATAGAGGAGGTAAATGGTTAGTTGATGAAATAATATTTTTAAATAATATTTAATATATTTAATTTACTTTTATAGACTTTATGATAATATTTTCAGGTATACATATAGATAGGCTGACTCGTAAATGTAAAAATTATTATCCCGTCATTTAATCAAGGAAAATAAGTTTTGTTTTTCTTGGCCTTTTTCAAGATTTCAAGTAAAATTCAGAGTTTCATTATTATACTGCGCGCAGTTTGTCTTAAGGGATCTGAAGACATTCAGAGAAGATACTCTTCATATAACATTATCTTTCGTCGGCCTAGGACGACACCGCGACACAAATTCCCTATGTCGAAGTTATGGTTCTGCTTTTTGAGAGAGTTTCTGATAGACCCGGTTTCCAAACTGTCACATGGCGTTTCCCCTGTAGAAACTTAAGGTTGCAGGCTCATTTAAATGGCTATGTGTTCAATTTCTAAGTTTTGTTGTTGTAATCTTAGAAAATATTTCCAAAAAACTGTTTTAAGAGTACTCCCGAGTTGAAATCCAGGTCCATTCCTATTACATATACCCGATAATCTTGAGAACGGATAAAATTTTCAAGCGCTTTTAAGAATCGATTTCGCACCGTTCACAAAAATGACCTCATCAGCAGGATTTTTGAAGAAAAATAGGCCAAAGAAGTTCTATCTCGTTCCCATGACAGTTAGGGTTAGCTTAGCCTGAACGGATCCGGATTTGTACCCAACCGAAGACTATAAACTATTATTATAATTAAAAAGGATTTGGGAAAATTTTCTGCTACAACAACAACAGTTCCATGCCAAACTTTCCCTGTCTGAGAGTTGCCATATTTTTGATTTTAAAATATTCCTTTTGATCAAATTATCAGCTATTTAACAACATCATTTCTGATTTAACGGTTAATAACAGCACACCCAATATAATTTTAATCAATAAACTCATATCTGAAAATTAAGTCCATAATTTTCAAAAGCTTAATAGCAAAGCTCCTTCTATTTCGAATACAACTATTAAGCTAATATTAGAATTTCTTAATATTCACTTAAACGCCTCCACAATCACTTCATTCAATCCCATTGTTACTACCAAAATAGCTGTAAATAATGTTCGCCATTCAATTGCTTTTAAATGAGCTTTCTTCGACTATCGCTGCTAAATCTCACTATTTATCTACATAATTGCTAAACAAAATTCACTTGAACGCCATTCAACGTGCAACTAATAAGATTTTGACCATTCACATTCATAAACCAAAAGCCCCCAAGCTGTTCGTTTGAAGTATCGTTGTTAGGCATAAGACCTTCGGGTCTCCATCCTCTACCCTTTGCGCTCTGCTTTTGTCTCAATGTAGATGGCGTATTGAAGGCGCCTTTCATTTTAATCTGCTGCAATACAAGTTTTAATTAATTTTCAAGCTGAACTGAAAAGACTTTAATTGTATTAGCAGCTTTAGAGTGCCGCTAACTATGCGCGCCGGCACAAGCGCCTACAAACACTGTTCGAGCAGCAGCAGAAAAAAAATCACTAAAATAAGCGAGGAAGTAAAGCGGAAAGCAACTATGAGAAGCATGAACTAAGCGTGTGAGAATAAGACTCTATAGGATGCGGTGTGGTACCGCTTTCCCCGTATCTGCGCCTGTATGTAGGCACCATGGAAGCTTAGCACAGCGCGCGTGTTTCTCTGAAGGATCCGCACAAGGTATCTCGCCTGTTTCCTTGGTGTTATGAAAATTGTTATTTAATAAATTTCATGCTTTGGGCTTTTTTGTTTTCGTGGTATATTCGCATGCATTCATATATGTTTCTATTGTGGGCCTTGTTGTGTATTCAAACTTGATTAAGTGTTAATATTTTGGTTTTACATTGTGGTTTGGTTAACGTCAAGATTTAAGGATAATTGAAGCTTTTAACATGTAGGAGGGTGCATTGGTAAGAACAAACTTAATTTCTACCAAAAATTTTGAGATGCTATTAAGTAAGCATTTAGTGGCGCAGTAAAATTAATATTGAACAGTAAATCTTGGATGAAATTGAGTTTGATAATACGTTTAGGAGCCGCCATAAATAAGCCATATATCTAACAAGTATACCCCTAAGCACAAATGTGTATATTTTATAAAAAGCAGGCTTGTCATAGACTTGTCATGATTCTGTCGTTATTGCAGTAAAGGTTTCCTAAATTGAAAAATTAATAAAATAACTTAAATTTTGCGCTCTTTAATAAAATTAGTGTTTAATGCAAAAAAAATTAACACAAAGAGTGCAGTCGAAACACTTGTCAAGGAAATTGTACTGTTGTCAAATTTATGCCATTGAATTTGACATAAGAAAAAACTAAAGTTTAGTCCTTAATCCTTATCAACTAAATTGTGTTAAACATATTTCTAATACAAGAGAAGGTATGATAAAGAAAAATATAATTTAAGAGATATTTCGGCACCAGAGCCATTCTGGATAGATATTGTCAAAATATATGACATAAGTATCTTCTTGTTATTATTTGATTGTTTAATCGGTCTTCAACACGCTATATCAAAGATGCAAAGTCTTGTCTTAACTCTGATATTGATTTTAAGCAAATTATCAGTAAAGATTAAAGCTCAGATTGATTGTAACCGAAACATCCCGGCCCTTAAATAATATCTAGGCTGGTGTCAGCTTATATTCTGATATCCCTTCATCGAATAAAACCTTTATGCGAATTGTTAATGGAGTTGTAAATTGTTGCAGAATACATGACTTGGATAGGTTTTGAATCAGTGGTAAGGGTTCTGTACAATTCAAAATAACTAAGTATCTTATTGAACTAAAATTTTGTAAACTCCCGGAGCACCCTTTGTCGTCTTATCTTGCAAATAAATATTGACACCGAAAACAAAAGAAACACTAAAACGGTAAAACAACTTGTCGAATTGTACCATTGCTCTAAAATTAATCGTATCGCGGATCTTCTTATTTCACAAAGGACAATCTAACAAAATCTTAAGTGAGATATGAAACCATTTTATCATTATACTCTTGGGGGTTCAGTCGAAGAACGTACTCCTAGAGAATGTAAAAAATGGTAAACAGGGGGGAAATCTTATATTTATAGAATAGTTATTGCAGAAAGCTGCTATTAGAGGAGACGAATTGTCTAGACCGTTCAAATGACAGTATGTTCTACTTAAGCGGAAACACACCGTGATTTCCTTTCATCGATGGACTCGAAGTACACAGTTCTCCCCGAAATTCCTCAAATTTGTTCAGGGAATGTTTTCTGTCGCTACAGCAATAAAAACATTTAGTATTGAAAATTCCCAAAATAGATGTATTACTCCTGATTTCAAGTATACGAATTTCAATAATATATTTAATCATAATATTGAAATTCTATAATTAATATACTAATTCACACTCAAACAACTATAGTTGTCACGCAATCTCTTTTTCTAAATTTCTCTTTCAGCATAACTACGAGTGCGTGCATAATTTCCTTTCATAAATTTGCTTAGTTTCTGCTCTACACGATCCTCTACTGCGTCAAATATATTCAATTATTGTCGAAAAAATGTCATTAGAGTTTCTTTAGAAGTTGAATTTCCGCTGTTAAAATGAAGATTTCAAACAAAACTAATTTTCTTAGATAAATTTGTGGACATTTTGGTTTGGTTTGCTTTGCGTTTTCCAAAAGAAAATTGAATGAAAACTATTTAAATTGCAAAATATGTCACTACTCCTTTGCTTTGGTTGGCCTTTCTACTGTGCATCATATTCGTTGAAATTCGCTATGCAAATTTAATATCTTTTGTTTTTAAGCCGATTTGAGGCAAAGTGTCGAATGTTGCGTTAATGTCTGCAAAGTTTTGTGTGATGACGAAATTCAATTTTCTTTTGCTGCAGTGTTTGTGTGGCATTAAAAAGATATAGAATAAATTTCTGTTAATTTCGAACTTTTTCGAAGTTCGAAATTTCAAAGTTCGAAGTTTCGAAGTTTCTTCAAATTACATTTTTACTAAATTTTGCACAAAGTTTTCTAACTAGCTTTGAAACTAGCAATTATTTTGGCATAAACATCAGTAAAATACTAAGACGAATGATAAATTCGGTATTACGAATTTAAAGAAAATAGCTCCAATATTTTACCATTTCTGGTTTTCTAAATTTTCTATAAATCTTGTATATTCAATATAAATATGTAATAATTATTTGTACTCACTGTCCAACCATTTGGAGTCGTATTTAAGTGTACGCTTAAATTTGTATTCCAATCGCTTTGCTGTCGTATTATATAAATCCGTGCGAAAGATCACAGTGTCTGCTTTGGTGAATTCTGCATTGGTGCCCGAATACTGTAATATAAAGAAATAATTGCAGAATAACAGTCTATAAATAAATAATGAGTACATAAGTAGCATGAAACGTTTAAGCCGACTTGAAAGCAAATTGTGAATATAGGTACCTATACCTTACCTTAAATATATATATAAGCAAAATTTTGAATTTTATTTACACATGAACATATCGCAGAAAATATTTAATCTTAAAATATATTTACTTACCAAACCAGGTAAATCACCAGGGTTGCCTTCCTCCACATAAATGGCAGTTGAATTATCCAGTGGATCGTAGGGACATTTCGCAATACCTTGACCGACGCCAATCACATATTCCGAGCGTGGCAAGTGAGTGAGATTGGACTGAAATGTTTAAAAATAATTTATTTAAAATATAACGGTATTTATTTCAGAATATTTTACAACAAGTTGTGAAAAACTTTCTAATTTTCTTTTTGCGGCTGAATAAATATCATTCCAACAAGTAAGGAAAGGCTCAGTTCGGGTGCAACCGAACATTTTATACTCTCGCAATTTATTGCTATATTTATATTAAGATAACAAACAATTTGACCTATATATTCGGCCTAAAGTCCAATAGAGATAGTATAGAATAGTATATAAGCTGAGGTAATTCCTGATTCGATTTCACACATTTTAATCACCAACATACATTATATCTAAGATTATATGCTTACTTAATTTGGATAAGATATTTCATATATTAACCGATTTATAAGCTAAAAGGCCATCGTATTTTTGAAAATCCTATAATTAGTTATATGTAAGCTAGGGGAAGTTATGACCTGATTTTAACCACATCTGGTACAGAGACAGATTATTAGAAGAAAACGATTTCCTCTGAATTAAATTAAGATATCTGCGAGATTTACCGATATTTTCGGTGAAAAATTACCATAAGGCACTGGAGTTCTGCATAGTCGATATCCCGGGCATTGAATAGTTATAGTCCGATTTCGACAATTTTTTCACAGTATTTGTGTAAAGTTTTATTTCGCTATCTTCATTGGTTCCTTATGTATATATTATAAAGTGGAGGAATAAGATGGAATTCAAACTTGAGTTATATGGGAAGTTGTCGTGGTTGTGAACCAATTTCATCCATTTTCCACACGTATCATCAGGGTGTCAAGAAAATATTATATATCGAATTTGAAATCAGTCGAGTCGAATTTTCGCCATTTTGTGGGCGTGGTATTGGTGCGATTTTGCCCATTTTCGAAAACAACCCTCTCACGGTCCCAAAGAACATGTGTACCAAGTTTCTTCAAGATATCTTAATTTTTACTAAAGTTATCCGTTGCACTGACGAACGGACGGACAGAAATACATTCGGATTTCGGATTCGACTCGTCTCGTCACCCTGATCAGTTTGATATACATAATCCTATATTTAACTCGATTAGTTTTAAGTGTTACCGAAGAACCGAACATGTCGTGAGGTGCGATCCCTATTACTATTTAATACTCAAGTATTAGTACTAATGGGGAACAGTTTGACTTAAATTGTATTTTAATGTTGTGACCAACTTTCTCTACACACTTCATCGAAAACATCGGTGGTTTTTGAGCTTTACTGGAACGCGGAGTAGTCTGCCTGTCCGAACATTACTTCCTTCAAAACAATTGTTATAGTAAAAAAAAATACGGCCTCAACCGATTTGAGTGTTTTAGTGCCTAATATCAAAAAGTCGACTTCCTTTCTCTTTGTCGAAAAGGTATTATAATGGAAGGATCGAGGGATATTTGTGCTACACGGCCTTATAAAGAGAGTCCTATAATAATCGAGTCCACATAACCGGACTGAACTCGGATCTACAATAATAACAATTTTATTGAGTTAATCTTCGCATTATACTCGTTAGGTGCATATTTGAGGTATTTGAATACATAACCTAAAAAAAAAACAAACAAATCTAAACTGGATCGACGTGTCATCAATATGAATAAAAAACTATTCCTGACCAACTGACAATATTTTCATAAGTAAACTCATATGCAATTCTTAACTGCTTCTATGGCCGTCACTACTGAGTTGCAAAAGAGAAATTCCCATAAAAATATGTGTCAATTGAAGGAAAACGTATGGTCGCCGTTGTCATTTATCATTGAGCGCCATAACCTAAAATGCAAGGACACAGACACACTCAGACACATTGACATTCTGAAGTCTTATGCTCATATGCGACAAATAGAAAACAGATTTTTTGCTCCTTATATCAGTAATATCTTTGTAGAGTGTGTGTGTGCTAAAAACCGTTAAGGATTCACTTTGCTACAACAACAAAAAAGAGAGACGAGATAATAGTAAAAAGTCCTTTTTTACGTGAGTCACTGCGTTAACTGCAATCTGTTCCAAGTCAAACGAAGCAAGAAAGTTGCTGTCACAAGAAGGGAAAGTAAGCGTTCTATTGGCGGCGCACAAATAAACGCTTTCAACGGAAAGGCGAATGTACGGACGGACAATTGCATTCGGTAAGTGATGGAAAAAATGTGATTTTATCCAATGTGTCACATATGTGTAAGCTCTCAACATGCAACTCTCCGCTCTCTACAATGTACACTAAACCTTCAGCACAACTGGACTTTTTTTGTTTTTTTTTTTTTTTTTTATCTATCATTTATTTGTATGTGTTGTTGTTATTTTGTTATTGGTCTACAACTTTGTGTTTATTTCCTTACTTCTATTGATACTTACATAGATGACATAATCCTTGGGATTGTGTGCATTTGTGCCGCAAACGTAAAGCCTGTCGCCATTTTGCATTGATTGTATGACACGAATGTGATTCTTGCAATCGAAAATCTGAAATAAAAGAAAACACATTTTAGAAAAAAACTCAAGTGAAATGCATAAAATCGTAAACTATTCATACTCGTGAGCGTGCAATATTTTTTTATGTAACGCTAAGTGTTGAGTGAGCAAGATGTCTGAATATTGCTCTGTGTATTGTATTTAGTTATTTTCCCCATTTTTTTCTTGTAGTCCCTGTCATTTATCGCCACAAAATTGTTGCACACAGCAAAAAAGTTGCGAATAAATAAATACGAGCAAAAAACAACAATATGTTCGCTTACAAGTGCGATTGCTCGATTGCACATCCATATAAAAAAATACAAATTATAAAAAAAATTTATGCCCAACGCATGACTACTTCAAACTGATTTTCAGATAACATTTTTGTAAATAATAGTTTCAATTTTATCAGAAGTCAGAAGTGTTTTTCTTCAATGAATGGTTTCAAGTTCAATGAAATACGGCTTTAACCAGATGGATTATTTTCGCGACTATGAATGTAATGCTCATCATCTCTCTGCAGGGAATATAAAACCCTAAGTGAATTTATAATGCGGAGAAAGCAATATCATCAGTCAAACTTCTGGAAGAGCTTTCACTGTGAAAGCTTTCGGTAGAAACCGCAAGTATTAATTTTTGACTGAGTAATTTTTCCAATATATTTAGAAGTAAAATGTTGAAGAAAATCTCTACAAGTCTTTTACATTACCGCTGTTTGGTAAAGTCAATTTTCTAGACTAGGATAAATAAAATAGCTGTCGGGTATTTTATATCCAAACACCTTCTCCGTTTAAGCTAAAGAAAATACGAAAAAATCTTGTGAACTTGAAGGAAATTTATTTTCATTTTCGGATAGCCAAGGTATTAAAAATATGCTTTAATATAATTCAACGAGAAAAATTATAGAACCAACATTGGATTAAGATTATTTTTTCACTGAATCGAATTGTTACGAAGTGCCTCATTTGAGATAACGAGAAATGAGTATAAATATGAAACACCAAACATGAATCCGATGTAAAGGGTGGTTTTTATACTCTCGCAACATGTTGCACAGTTCAATAGTTTCGTTCACATAACGGTTGCTTGTTGCACCAAGAAATAAAAGAGTTAGATATCGGGTTATATATACGTAAATGATCAAGGTGACGAGTGGAAATGAAAACCGGAAGTATGCCCGTGCAAGCGATAACTTGAGTAAAAATTGAGATATCGTAATGAAATTCTTTGGCACCCTGAGGAGGTTGCTTTCGAAGATGAACAAAATCGGCTCCACGTCCACAAAGTAGCGAAAACCGAAAACCTATACAGTGTCATAACTAAGCCATAAGTAAAGTTATGAAAATAAAATTTGGAACATAGGATTACAATAGGGAGGGGTACATGTGGACGTAATTTTTTTTTTAAGTGGGCGTGACCCCGCCCACAAATAGGTTTTTTGTATATATCTTGCAAACTAAGAATACTGACACCTGATGATACGGGTGTGAGCGAAATCAGTTCACAACCACGCCTACTTCCCATATAACTCAATTTTGAATTCTTCATTTGTTCACTTCATAATATATGTGTACATACATTAGGAACCAATGAAGATAGCGCAATAAAACTTTACACAAATACTGTATTTGAGCTGTGACATTACTTGTGGAAAAATTGTCAAAATTGGATCATGACTTTTGAAGGCCCCTGATATGGAACATGAAGAACTCAGTGCCTAAGGGTAATTTTTCACCGAAAATATCTCAGATATTTTAATGTAATTCATTCCCTACGAATTTTTTTTATAACAGGTTGTCTCTGTACCAAAAATGGTTAACTTCCCCCAGTTCCCATATACCTAATTATAGGTAATATAAAATTTAGTGAGCATTTAATCTTAGAAATTTTAGAATGTTTCCGGGTTTTGTCCTTTTGACAGCCTGTAATTGATTTGTACTATGTTGGATTTGCTATTTCATAATGAGCAATCTTTCTCGAGAACAACGTTTATTGCTGACTTACGACCCCAATTGCTGAAAAAAGTGATAAATAATTGGGCCTCTCGGCTGGAATTTATTCAAGCCAGCCGCGGAAAATTCGCTTAGGTTGCATCAGATTTTTAATAATTCCGAAGTCACTTTAATATTCATTAATTTATAATCTTTAGTTAGCTCGTTTTATTGTTCGGTCCGCACATGCGATATCTTACTTCATTCAAACTCCGTTTTTTTGTTTCTTTTCAGTTTTTATTTTGTCATTTGCAAATTATGACAGGTTATTCGATTGCATTCGACTACAAAGATGTTGCTATACATTGCAATGTATTTAATTTAGATTTGTATTCCAAGTAAATTGCAATTGAAATAAACTACCATGCAGCTGAGACTATCAGGGAACTTATGAGACATATGAAGGGAAGCTACAGTGTTTGTATTAATATATTTATTTTGATAATAGTTGAAAGTGAACAAGCAGAATGGAATACACAATATATTTGTGTTCAATACATAAAGGATGGGTTTTGATGTAAACAAGTTCCTAAAGAGAATGAGAGAGCTGTATAGCTGTTAAACCATCTCACAAGGTAAACACGTGCATTTTACATTTATTATTATGAATCGGAATTTTGTATCTAAAACTGCGCAGAAAACTTAAATTTCGAGAGAAAACATTTTTCGGCTTAGCGACAATTTAACCGTGAAATAATTGCCATGTTTTCAGAGCAAAGTCCTTTTCGTAGTTTTTTGAAACCATTATTGATGCATACCTTTTAAACTGAAGAAAGAGGCGGCTGAATAACGATATTTGAATTGCTCACATCAATATGAATCTTTTAAGTGGTAAATGGCTTCAGAAAAACAACGATAATTCGGAGTTTATTGGGACGAAATTTTTAAGACTAAAACATATGAAAGAAAAGGTATCTCAATTCAACATTTAAGTCATAGATTTGAATCCTTTAGACTAAACTACTTGTTATCGGAGTATGTGAAGACATTGATGTTGGGAAAAGAGCTATCATGCGTTATTGGCAGGAGTAGGCATTGGAGAAGACAAATATGCTGCAAAAGTGGAGCAAGATTGCTGCGAAAGGTCGACTGGGACTCTGATAAGCTTGTGATTTGCTCAAAGTTCTGTTCAAGCACTAATTGCCATGGACTTTGCGAACTAATATTGTAAAACTTTGTTCAACTTATTCATGTTTCTGTACTCTAATTGAGATAAAATTTTTTATAAAATTAAAAGAAAACATGTTTACTTTAAACAAAAACTGTTTGGTTAGTTGTTTAGTAGTTTATTTGTTTAAAAAAGTTAAAATATTTTTTATCAAATATTTATTTGTAAACAATATTTTGAAGAAATTTCGACCGCATCATTCAAATTGTGAATCCTTCTATGCTTCTACCTCTCAAATGTCTTCAAATAACGCCTTCTAGTAGCACTTGATGAAAAATGTTGCAACAGAGCAACAGCAAATTGGAAAACCAAACAAATACCATTACAGAACAATAATAAAGGGAGGAAACAATCAGCTTTGCAGATTGCAAAGTAAAATAACGAAATCAAATTTCTTTACAAAAACAAGTTGCTCATTACAAAAATTGCAAGGCGCAAATTATGTTGCAACATTGCAAAGTAGCAAATGTTGCAGTATTGTGCTGTGCTGAATGCGCCGCCAAATGAAAAGAAGCGACGCTGGGGAGAATACAAAAGCGAAATGCGTACTATAAATAAATATGATAAAGGCGGGCATAAAATACAAAATAGCAAAATTTCTGCAATATTTCGCACAATAATCCCCACCAGCAATATGTAGGGGCACGCAACTGGAGAAGGGTGAAGTGTGAAGGGTGAAAAGAAAAAATAAAAAATAAAGAAAATTGGGGCCGCAACAGCCACGCATTATAGTGATTCAGCGAGCAGCAGGCGGCAGGCAACATGAGCCCAAGCGCACAAATTGCAAGCCACAAATAAGATGACGAGATTTTTCCAAAAGCAGCAGCAGCAACCGCAATGACGTTGCGTTAAATGCAAGCGAATGCGGGTGTGCAGAGGAATCGCTCTATTACGCAGACATTTGCGGCATGCTGAAGATGAAATAAAAATCAATCAAATTGCTGGTAGCCGCCCGCGATATTTTCCGGTTTTTTTCACTCTTTGCAACCAAGGAAAAGGGGAGGTGTAGGAAACAAAAAGTCACAGGAAATCTGAGAGGACACACTCTGTGTGTTGCTGTTGCATTCAGCTCAAAGGATATGTGCAGCCAAATTGACTTGAAATGCGCGCATGCAAGAACACACAAACATATACATACATATGTACGTATATGTATATAAATAAACACTCATGTGTGTGTTTAAGTAATAGGTTAAATGTGTGTATTTGCTTGCACTTCCCGTGTGTTAGGAAGCTTTCGTAAAGTAGCAAAAATTGAATTTGTCCGCAATGAAGCGTTGCGCACACGCATTTATTTGACGGGATTCCCTATTCAACTGGTGCAAAAAGTATGGGTTTAAGGTTTTATTAGTTCGCAATAGCATGTGCATATGAGAGGGATTTATAGGGTGTCTCTTTGAAGGATTTAAATGAATTGCAGGGCGTTTTGGCTCTTTGATGCATTAATAAATGTATTTATAAGAAATATTAGAATTGTAATAGTAAAACAAGTAAGAAAGGCCTAAATTCGGAATGTAACCGAACATTTTATACTCTCGCAATTTATTTATTTTATTTTATTAATATAACAAACAATTTGACCAACATATTCGGCATATATGCATGCGGTATAAAGTCCCTTGAAAGTTGGAAACCCTAATATTAGGTATATGAGACCTAGGAGAAGTTATGGGCCGATTTCACAAGTTTTTGGCACGGAGACATATTATTGGGAGAAAATATTTCCTTTGAATTTCTTCAAAATATATGAGAGAATTACTTATAATATATTTTCGGTAAAAAAATTAGTAAAAGCACTGAAGTCCTCATGTTCCATATATGGCGCCTTGAAAACCTATGGTCCGCTTATAGATGCATGATGCCACTCTATAAATGCAGTATTTGTGTAAAGTAAACTATTCAGATCGATTTCAAAGTTCTGGTATACGGGAAGTAGTCATGGTTGTGAACCGATTTGGACTACTAACATATCATTAGGAAGCCAAAAAGATATTATGAACCGAATTTCAGTGAAATTGGTCGAGTAGGTTCGGAGATATATTTTTTGACCCAAAAGTGGGCGGAACCACGCCCATTTAAATTCTTTTGTAACATTTCGAGTGCCTTCAGTACCTTCTTTATAATGAAATTTAAGGTTTCTGGTGGTTTTCCTTACTGAATTAAAGCAGTTTTAGTAATTTTCAACATAAACTTTGTATGGGAGGTGGGCATGGTTATAATCCGATTTCCTCCATTTTTGGAATGTAAAAGGTAGCATCTAAAAGAAATGACTCTAGAAAGTTTGGTTGATGTAGCTTTAGTAGTTTACGAAATATGTACAAAAAACTTAGTAGAGGGCGGTACCACGCCCACTTCCCAAAAAAATAAAATTCCATCCAAATATGCCCCTTTATAGTGCGACCATTTGTACCAAATTTTACTTTCAAGCTTTATATATTGCTTAGTTATGACACTATATGTTTTTTCGTTTTTCGCGATTTTGTGGGCGTGGCAGTGGTCCGAGTTCGCTTCGAAAGCAAACTTCCTATGGTGCCAAGAAACGCGTGTTCATCAAGATATCTTAATTTTTATTCAAATTACAGTTTACACAGACGGACGGATAGACGGACAGACAGACATTTAAATTTGAACTCCACTCTATATCTATCACTCTCTATCTAACTAGTTTAGTTTTGGTTTTAGTATAAGTATCAGGCAGCTGATATATATTATAACAGCCGAATACTCGAAATTTTGGTTTCGTCGATCCCGTTCAAGGATTTTCCATGCCAAATTGTAACAAGTTATCGAAAAAAGTGTCGCATATTTGAATTAAATCGGATGGTTCTAATTATGCTATGCTAAATAAACCATTAATATTCCCTTCGCTTAATTTAACCTTTCTATATATACATATATATTTCAGAGAAATGATTTGAATCCACGAAAGACAAATATGTAATATAGAACGAATATTTCCTTATAGTGGATATTGAAATTTTCGTCTCTTCGACCAATTTAGGTGTAACTATATTGGGTCAAAAAAAAGATTGAAGAGATCTAGTGAAATGTTAATACGAATTTTTGAAGATTTCTAACTATTTTTTAAGTATCTCCTTTCGGTGATTTTCCTAAGCCTGAGTATATATTCAAAACAGGTTCTCAACTTTGCTTACTCGCTCGTGACAGTACATGGGCGTACTTTGATCCACAAATATCACTCTCACTACTCTCTTTTTATATTCACTTTTATTCCCTTATTTATAAGAGAGAGAGAGTTGTATTCAACATTTCATGTGCTGAGCTGCTTAATTAGTAAAGTTATAATGCAACATATTATATTGGAATAATGTGGTCGGTGTGCGTTATGTTTCAAAATAGTCTGATCTGAAGTGTTGCAACATAAACTTAATACTTTTAGAACTACATATCATTAATATATATATATAAAATTTCGAATTTTTTTTATAATACCTCTAAAACTGAGATTGCCTTGAAACAACCTTATATGACTCTGACAAAGCGTTTCTCATCTACCAAATAATATTAGAAAGGATATATAAATCTATAAACTGATACTGCGCTTGTTCAAGTAACCTGTATTTAGTATATTCTCCTTAATCACACACTCCGAGCTCTCTTCCGAGCTCTCTTCAGAAGTCATCCGCTTACAAATTTTATAAAAATTGAAAAAGCGCGATAAATGCTATAAAATAAAAAAAAGTAGAATGACGCGGCTTTAAATAGACTGCAACTGGAATATGCGTTGTTACCCATGTACCCTTCTACATATAATATGTACATGTGCATATGAGAAATTACCAACCAACTGGTGGCGCACCAATGACAGTCAACCGCTTGGGAAATCCTAGAAAAATGGATTTTGTGCGGTACTTTGAGAGGCTTTGTGGAAATTTTGAATTGAACCGCGGCGGTAGTCCTATTGAAAGTAGATAAAATAGAAGCTTACCCTCTTAACTTACAGATACACATACATATATATTATATTCTGCGCGTGCGGATTTAGCTTACCTGGCTCTTGCCTTTGGAGACGCAACTGACAACATCATCGCGTGTGGGCTCCAAGTTAATAACATCGCGCTGTAAAGTAAAGATGAAAGAAGAATAAGATGAAGTTGTATGAAATTGGAACATAAATAAAATATAGAGAGGATATAAAAACTATTACATAAGGATTTAAAGAAGGATTACATAAGCATATACATCTACATATGTGACCTACAATGCTGCTAGAATTATTGCTAATGGAATATTGCATGACAATGCAACTTATGTCTCGAATCTTATTGAGATTTTCTGCATTTTTGTGCAACAATAAACATGTGAGCACACCAGTCCCCACTCAACATTTTAATTCTTTTTTTTTGCCATACACAAGCAGCTCTGCTCTGCTCATTGCATTCACATTGACAGTTCAATTTGATTGTGACAGTTTCATTTGGCAATTTTTACCTTGGCTTTATGTGTTCAAATCGCTTTAGTTTTGTATTCACAGCAATTCACTAGATCTCTTTTATGCAACCAAATGATAGAGTATAAATGCATAAGCTAGCTAAATGCAAAGAAGCTTCTTTCTAAGCGACTGACATAGATGAATTGTTCGATACGAGTATGTGGCGTGGACAGCCAATAATACTTTTTATCACGTTATGTAAGTGTTAAGTTGCGAGTTGCGCTTTTCTAAATTTAACACCGCTATTAACCTTATTTCGTTATGGTACGTAAGGGTAACACGTACGTAAGGGTGAAGTGTTTGATAGTTAGAAATGCAATTTCGCTTATGGGTCAAAGCTGTAAAGAATAAGATGCTGCATTTTCGACAAGTTATTACTTTTGCAAGATAGCTATTGTAAAGTAACATTGAATGTTATAAAATTGATAGGGTGTGATATTTCTAAGAGCTTAATATCAATAGCTAGAACTTGGATAGTCAAGTAGAAGTAACATTTTTACACATGAGCTAATTGATCAATTAACCGGCCAGTGCTCGATTAAAACGCTTATTAAGATCGATTTACCATTTAAAATAAAAATCTACATTAATTTTTTATTGAACTTTAATTGACTTGAAAATGAAATGCAACTCTGCGACAAAAAAAAGCTACGGTAGATGTCGCTGCTAAAAATATCAAGCAGCTGATGAAACTTACGAACTTCTTATGAAAAACAAAAAAAAAAAAATCTATAACAGCTGATCGATTATCGAGTAGCCGGCAGTGTAAAAGGCAAAAAAGGGTTTCTCAATAAAAATTTTGATTAATCAATTAATTTGGCTGTCTAAAAACGCTATAATATATTCCTATCTTTTTAAAAGTTGATTTTAAAAATTAAAAAATATGGTGTGTGTCTTAGCTAACAATAGCTTAAAGCTCCTGTGGTAGTGCATTGAGCATACATAGTATTTACTCCTGATAAGATTGAATTAAGAAAATTTGAAGGTAACAAGAGACAAACGACTATTTAAAACGACACATTATATTCATCACTCAATATAGACAGATGTGAAAGATCAGTTAGTTTTGTGGTTTCGCTAAAAGCTTCCAGTTTTTCTGTTTCAATACAGCTTTTGTGAAGGACCATTTTTTTTAAAAATGTTTACAAAGTTATTGTGGCATAAATGACGTATTCCCTGAATTCTTTAATTTTTTAAGACTCGAGAAGATACATTCTTAAGAAACTAACTAAAAGTAAAAAGCTTTAATATAGTTTAATCGCGGAAGCTCGTTTACTAGTTATGAAAATAATTTATAGTTTGGGTTTGTGAATATGAGAAGTCATATTTTTTGAATATTCTTGAGGTTTTGACTTATTATAGTCGCCGATTACTCATTCATTAATTATCGAAAATTTTCTTAGATCTCGGTGAATTGTAAAATTCTGTGAGTTTTCGTTTGCGAGCTTTTCTAGCAAACCTGCAAGCTTAATGAAGAAAAGTAAGAATCGATGTAACACATTGCGAATGGTTCTTGCCGACTGATGAGTAAAATTTCTTAAGTGATATGAGTTTCACGTCTTCCAAAACCGAGTTTTTATTATCTTACAGCATCTTTAATAAATTGTACTAAAGTTCTTGCAGCATCTTTAAAAAATACTCTTAAAGTTCTAAGTCGGTCCAAATAATAGTTTTGGAGATATAGTCTGACGATGATGCGCGCTCCAGGGTAGCTGACGTCACAAAGCACAGTCCCTAAAGGATACGCTTATACTCTGATTTATGTGTTCTGAGTACTATTTAATTAAGAAAAAATCTCAATTACATCAACCTAAAGCTGCGTAAAACCAGAAATTTTCACGAAACTATTTCGAACACAAATAAATTTCAAGCAATTAAGCGATAGCTGAAGAACATAAAATTTAAATTTTGTCGCAAACTCATACTCCCCACACGGTAAAGTACGAATTATCTGCAAGTTGCAGCGAAAAATTACCACTTCCACCTCGCTCTGTTGTATGGCAGTAGTTTGTGTCTATGAGTAGTTTATTTAATTTACTCAAAGCAAATAAAGTTAATTCATGCGCAAACGAATGCACAACACTTCACATGACCGCTACACAAATACGTGGGACAAGCAGTGGCAGCAAGGAAGCGACAGCGTTGGACTTGAAATGGACATGATGATGAACAGCAGACTTATGTTTGTGCACACAACGGTGACAGTAACTGACTGCATGACTGACTGACAACTGTTAGATATTTAGTCAGACAGTGTGGACAGTAGACATACATAAACGTAAACTTTGTTTACTTAACAAATCTGATTTTTATTTTATTTTATTCGGTTTTATTTTACAATTTTTTTTATTTATTTTTATTTTATTTTTAATACGATTCTTTTTTTTAAATTTATCCCTGACATTCAGTGTTGCAAATGAATGACTCAGCACTCGTACACTTGTTGTTTTTGTATTTTAGTTTTCCTCTTTTGAAGCGCTTTTCTCTATTTGTATCTGGATTTAGTCTGCTGTCTACTGTCCACTGTCTCTAGACTAGTATTTGCCATTACTTTGTTGTGGTGGCGCAACGACTTTAGCATGTGCTGCTGCATAGTGTTCATGTTATTTAAAAATTAATTATATTTGTGCAGCGATTTTGTCGCCTTTCAACTACTGTTGATGCTTTTGATAGGTCTGTTTGTATATAGTATATTGCGGATATGCAAGTCGTTCCTTTGCTGTGGTTTAATTGAGCGCTTTTGTGGTAGTTCTTTAAATTCCGATTGAGAAATATTCATTTGTATAAGTATATAGTTTAAATACTTTAAATGTTACTTTGCCGAACTGATTTATGACAATTTATTTATTATTTTTAATGAATTTAACTTTAATGTTTTGCATAAATTCCTATTAAGCCTCAATAAGCATCAAAGATTTGCCTAAAACATTGAACTTTTTGGGTCATCCGTTGTCCAATGTGCGATACCGGTATATAGTAATATGTTCTTGTTGTACATATTTCATTGTTATAGTTGTTGTTGTTGTTGTAGTGACAGAAAAAAATCGTAAATTGTATTGAAAATCATTTGAGTAAAATATACCAAAGTTACAGTCATTAGCTGTATAAAAATCCAGGTCCGTTCCCGTTTCGTAGACCCGGCTGTTGTGCGAACCCTATCATGCTGGCCAACTCTTACTCTCATGGCTTGAGAAGGGTAGTCACTTTTGTTCCCGAGAATATATTAAGAGAAGAATACGCCAATGTGACGGCCCGAGGACAAAGCCGTATAAATTCAATATTTTTGTGAGTAAAGAAAATGCTATAAATCTTTCTCTGGAACCCCGAAATACATCCTTTGAATATTGTCATCGTCCTACTCCCCAAACTATATTAAGACTTACCAAGAATCAAGGGAGTAATCCTCATCTCAATTATCTAAATAGAAGAACATATATGAAACTTTGAATCCATATACCCTACATATCTTAATAGTAATAAGAGAAGCAAGATGTGAATAATACTTTATAGGATAAGACTTATAGGGCCCTTCTTAAAACTACTTATAGGATAAGGGCCAAATTCATGGTATGATTTTGGAATTATTCTCTGGAATTGGAGTTTTCTAATTTAGTTTACAACTGCTTTTGTTAGTGCTGTAGTAGAACAAATATTTTTGTTCAAATAGTTTCGAGAAGGTGTCAACCCTCGCTGGTATATAAAGGCCTTTGGAGACAATCAACCAATCACGTCAAACATTGCATATGTGTGAGTAATGCAACCAGCAACCTTTCAAATAAATACGTCAAGCCTCATTTTATATTTGCTCTGAGTGAGTTCGGTTCAGCCTGGAAATCCAACGCAGAATCACTCTTGCCAACAGGTGCTACTATGGACTAAGTAGGCAATTGAAAAGTAAAGTCCTCTCTCGACGAACAAAAACCAAACTCTACAAGTCCCTCATCATTCCCGTCCTACTTTACGGTGCAGAAGCGTGGACGATGTCAACATCCGATGAGACGGCACTAGGAGTTTTCGAGAGAAAGGTTTTGCGGAAGATTTATGGTCCCTTAAACATTGGCAACGGCGAATACCGCAGACGATGGAACGAAGAGCTGTATATGTTATTCGACGACATAGACATAGTCCAGCGAATAAAAAAACAGCGACTACGCTGGCTAGGTCATGTTGTTCGAATGGATGAAAGTGCTCCAGCTCTGAAAGTATTCGATGCAGTACCCGCTGGTGGAAGCCGAGGAAGAGAGAGACCTTCACTCCGATGGAAGGACCAGGCGGAGAGGGACCTGGCTTCGCTTGGTATAACCAATTGGCGCCAAACTGCCAGAAGGAGGGATACGTGGCGTGCTGTTTTGGACTCGGCTATAACCGCGTTAGCGGGGTCTACGCCAGTCAACATGAAGGAGTTCGGTTGTCATGAAGTCGGATGGTGATATGCTTTTATTTGCATCTGCAGGAATTTTATTTAAAATTCATGAGTGGAGACGATCAAATTTGCGGCCATCAAATTGAAATATCAAAAAATTCTCATTTTCATCTAGCAGAGCCGACAAAAAATCTGTGCAGCGTACGTGTAGCCGACAAAAGCCGACGACACCAATACACTTAAGAATTTGATGAGTTTATTTCATCGTCTCCAAGGTCTTTAAGACCGAGATCCTTCCATTTAAGAGAACCCGACTATTATCGAAAGGAGACCATGATTTGTGTATGTTTGGAAACTCTCTATCAATTATTGGGCCTAATCATTGAATCCGCAGCGAATTCGATTTCGATACGATAAAGATTTTCGATCGAAAATGTTCATGCAATCATTGATTCCGTCGATAAACTGCTTTACCACAAAGTGAGAACGTAAAACTTTTTTATTGACATTTATCGACAAATTTGATAAAGTATCTGTGCTTTTTGCTTTGTTCTAAAAAAAATTAAAACTGACCTTTAACTATTGTGAAATTTTTTCCAAAAAATATTTAATTCGTCTGAGGCTCTTTGAGAGAATTCTTTCGCTATTTCGAAGGTTCAACTTCATATCGTTTTTAAACATCTTTAATTTATTTTTATTTTATTTATAAAGTTAGTCTGTTTTTGTCTCTTGCCTCAAAAATACCCATTTAAAACATAATTTAGTCCGTCATCAGAAATTATTTACGTAAAAACTTCCAAATCATTTATTTCTTTTATATTTCCGCAACTCACTCATCAACGGACAGATTTCGACCAAAATTTTCGATTTTGCGGATTCAATGATTTCGTAATTAGCGACATCTATTAGCCCCGGAATTTATTTTTTCGAGTCGGAAAATGAGTTCAATGTGATCGTAAATTTTATTTTCGGTACGGTTGCAATGATTCCGACGTAAAATTTTTCCAACGAAACAAATTCAATGATTAGGCCCAATGTTCAAACAGCTTAGTCAGAAATCTATAGACGTACCCAGATCATATGTTCTTATCAGAATTATGAAAAAAATTATGTAGTTATTAACGATTGTATAATGTATAATAATATCCATACTTTTTGATTAAGCCTGTCTGTTTATCATCTTCTACGATTGTTTCATTACTACCTCAATTCAACAGTATGAGGAAATCTTCACTTAATAGTATACGTTTAGAATATATGAGTTTGGAAAATTATTATGAAATGTTTATTTTGTAGATGAAATCTCTTCTAAATAACGCCTGTTCAATATATCTTAAAGATACATTCCATACAATTTTGATAGAATTATATTTAAACAAGTAAGGAAAGGCTAAGTTCGGGTGCAACCGAACATTTTATACTCTCGCAATTTATTGAAGAAATTTGATTAAGATAACACACAATAATAGAAAATCGTCACATATAGTATATGAGGGCTGAGGTAATTCCTGAACCGATTTCATTCGTTTTCACCACTAAGCTACACTATATCCAAGACTATACGCTCATTTTACGGAATACAGCCCACCGTATTTTTGAAAAACCTATAATTAGGTATATGGGAGCTAGGAGATCTTATGACCCGATTTTAATAATTTTTGGTACAGAGACACACTATTAGAAGAAAACATTTTCCTCAGAATTAGAAATTATCTGAGAAATTTACCCATATTTTCGGTTAAAATTTATCCTTAGGCACTGAGTTCAACATGTTCGATATCTGGGGCATTGAAAAGTTATGATTCGTTTTCGACAATTTTTTCACAAGTGAAGCCAGAGATGATATGCACTATTTGTGAAAAGTTTTATTCCGCTATCTTCATTGGTTCCTTATGTATACATTATAAAATGAAGGTATCAGATGGAATTCAAAATTAAGTTATAAGGAAAGTATTCCTGGTTGTGAACCGATTTCGCCTATTTTTCATTCGTGTTATCCGGTTGTCAAGATAATATTATATACCGAAATCATTGAAATCTGTCGAGTAGTTCCTGAGATATGGATTTTGGCCCATAAGTGGGCGATGCCACGCCCATTTTCCATTTTGTAAAAAAATCTGAGTGCAGCTTCTTTCTGCTATTTTTTCTGAAAAGTTTAGTGTTTCTGACGTTTTTCGTTAGTGAGTTAATCCATTTTTAGTAATTTTCAACCTAACTTTTGTATGGGATGTGGGCGTGGTTATTATCCGATTTCTTTCATTTTTGGACTATATTAAGGTGGCTAAAAGAAATGACTGGAGAAAGTTTGATTTATATAGCTTCACTGGTTTGCGAGATATATACAAATAACCAATGGGCGGGGCCACGCCCATTTCCCCAATATGCCCCTTCGTAGTGAGATCATTTGTTCCAAATTTTACTTTCATAGCTTTATTTATGGCTTAGTTATGGCACTTTATGTGTTTTCAAGGAACATGTGTGCCAAGTTTCGTTAAGATATCTCAATTTTTACTCAAGTTATCCGTTGCAAGGACAGACGGACGGACGGGCGGACAGACAGACATTCGGATTTTGACTCGTCTCGTCGCCCTGATCACTTTGGTATATATAACCCTATATCTAACTCGTTTAGTTTTATGACTTACAAACAACCGTTATGTGAACAAAACCATAACTTTTGTTGCGAGAGTATAAAAATAAAATATAATTTAATAATAATTATTTTAAGATATTAAAACTGAGTCAGTAAAACTAGGATATTAAACTTAAGACATGAAGTTTTAAGTCATTAAAGCTGAACCCACATGATTGGTAGTTAGATTTAGAACTTTCAAAAGACGCTAAATCCTAAATTCAATAGCTCTGTTCAATAGTTCACAAATCAATGAAAAATATCATAAAATTATATGAATCGGAAATACAACTCGTTAAGCATAATCAGGATCTCGTTTGGATTCTTTCTGTTCTTCGAACCCAAGATATAGATCTTGGGAAAATATCAGCAAAACTGAACGAAAGGAAAAATCACGCTAAAAATATAATACCGAAAAGATCGAAGATCGTTATAAATGGTAGTTACTATGTTGAATAATAGAATTGAATTTCGCCAAAAAATGTCGGTTTCTTAAGGTTATGAGTATTTGGGCCAGACTGTTAACTAAAACTTTAAAGCTTTGCTGTGATATCTGTATGAAAGTGTCCATCCATATATTCTCATCGTATAGTTAAATAATCTGATAAATATCATAAAATTATAAAAAATAAAATTTAACAATCAAGAGACCTCACTACATTTTAGTACGATAGTAAACTTTTCATTTCAAATATTAATTCAAATTTTTCCCCTTTTTCATTAACTCACTCACCAAAATCATCAAACAACCATGTGACAATGTAAATTTGTGAACTAAACATCAAAAACTTCTCAGACCGATAATATTTGTAGCGTATGAGTACTTATTTCGATATAAGCGTATGTGTTTATTTTCAAATAGATATTCAGAAGTGTGTATGTGTGTGTTTGAGTGTGGATTTTAACAACTTTCTGCATATGTTGGCCACAAGAAGTGTTATTATTGTGCATATACACTTTTTATGTTTTGCCATAAAATGAAATAAAATAAAATAAAAATCATACTCTCTCGAGTTCTGTCATAAATATTTATACACAAATACACTTAAAGACCACAAACATACGCACACCACTAACAATAAATATGCAACCAGTTAGATATATATGTGTGTGTTTGTATGCTAAAGTATAGACAGCTGTTGCTGCTGCTGTTGCATTGTATAAAATTATATTATTAACACTATCTGTGGACATCCCTGGCGGCAACTCAAATTACTATCACTGGTATGTAGTTCATTTTAGTTGTCCCTTAAATTTGGCAAAAACATGAAAAATACATTTGAGCAACTCGAAAAGTTGTTTGAATCTATTAAGCAGACACATTGTTGAAATTACGTACATATGTATGCATTAGTTTGTGGCTATCTGTGTCTGTGTGCGTGTGAAATGAAATTTGTAGCCAAACTTTACTTTAAGAGGTCCACACAACTACCTGAGGTCTCCTGCTTTATTTTGTTATTGTTGTTTTGAGTGTCAATCTCCTTTTTGGTAGTGAATAGTTTACCTCAAATATTTTGTAAACTAAATGTGACAGGATTTGTTATGGGGGAAAAGTGTTGTGTATTTTATTTGCTACCTTTTCACATTTCAACTATTTTATGCTGACATTTTTGGTAAAATCATAATCAAGTTAGTTTTCTGGTGCAATGATTCTATTGAAAATATTGTATGAAACTCAGAATTGAAATATTTTCTATCTTTTTGATATGTGTGCTCAACTATTGTTGTAAAAAATACGAATCATCCAACAATAATGTATGGTATGGTTAAAGTTATTGTTCAGGAAATGGATATGGAGTGTTCTGAACTTTGGTTCTTCCTGTCGGAAACGCCAGTTCTCCTTCTTGAACTGTTAAAATCCAAGGCTTTTTTAACTATTTTATGATAATTTCTCCTGCATGTTTTCGTTCTTATTATCAGGTGCTCAAAGTTCAGGTTCTTATTCAGAAAAGACCATGGGTTCAAAATATCTTTGATATGACGATCAAAACATCCATGTAGCTATATTAACATATCAGATCGACTTCACCGGTATCCTCAATATATTGACCGGGTATCATAAATTCTTGATTTTACCCTCAAAACCTAATTAAGAGCATTATTTCCGATGAAAAGCTCGATTCCAGCACTTTTGTTTATTCTTCTGGCTGCAGCACATCGCTACCAATTTGAGTAAAGTACTCTAGACCATCCAGAATAACGCTGCGTTCACTCTCTAGAATCAACAAAGAAATCTCACAGAGATCCACCATTTATGTGTTGACTTCAAAGCCGAAAGAAAAGTACGATTATCTTATGTTTCTCAGTAATCTTTAAACTTCCGCCAATTTCAGAAAGAGTGACTCATAGTTATATAATTTCAATTAACCCACTGTTGCAAATAGTAGTTGAAAGAACGATCGGAACAATCTTATTAGAAAGTCGAGCAAGGAGAATGATA
The DNA here is from genome assembly GCF_028554725.1 of Zeugodacus cucurbitae. Lineage (NCBI taxonomy): Eukaryota > Metazoa > Arthropoda > Insecta > Diptera > Tephritidae > Zeugodacus > Zeugodacus cucurbitae. The sequence goes on from NC_071671.1 coordinate 54,636,355, forward strand.
AGGAATAATGTCAGCCTTAAAATCTAGCGAAGTAATCGCGAGTGTGACAGAACCAATTTCTAAACCCTTTCCTGTGAGGCTTCTTGATTTTGCGGCCCTATTTCATGTCATGTCGTGCCAGTAGGTCTCTTAAAGTCTATCTGTTATATACAGTCTAGTTCTTAAAGCAACGAGGACGAACCCGGTCATGTATTGTGAACTCGGTGGCATTCTCCCAATAATTGAGGCAATAGTTTTCGCCGCTACAACAACAACAATGAATTGACTTATACCATTCTTATTTGGCAGTGTCTAATTGGCAATATTGGATCGTCGAAATCATTTTGTGGTTAATTTTAAACTCGGTTTAGAGAAACAAATATTTAGAATCTGAGATGACTACTTTATACTCTCTGTTTCCGTTAAGAAAGCGAGTTTACATTGTTTGAGAAATCGCGAAGACACGCGAGATCCATACAGTTTCGGATCACACATTGACAACAAATAGTACATATTCTCTACCAACGACAGATCTTGCAAAATGTTCCTCAAATTAACTGATGATTTTCAATTCAAAGCATATTTTTATAGATTTGTGACTCGAAAAGACTGTAAGAATGTGACTTGAAAGACGAACTGGGCTGAATAACCTTACATTGTAGTGAACTCAGCCCCCATCATCAGCTATTTAACTATTTTGTTTAAGTAACTGTGTATAGTAGCTGTACAACTGTTGTAGCTGATTCACCAAGCATTAGTGACTAGTGAATAGAACACATTTTACCAGCTTTTCGATCAGAATAGAAGCTCTTAAGTATAATTATAACGCAAAAATATCCTCTGGAATATATGGTATGGTGTAAATATTCTTTCTTCGTGGAGAAACGCTTCAAACGGCATTTAAAGAAATCCTTGATTTCCAGCGGCGTTCAATAATTTGTAATTTGAATCATTCACAATAGTAAAATTGGTCTAAAGTGGGTAAAAAATGCTTATATATATATACTTGGCGTAGGAACCGCTTTAAGCGATTATAGCCTCCTTTTTTTGCTTTTTGGCGCCAACTGGAAACACCAAGTGAAGACAGGTCACTTTGCACTTGGTCTTTCCACCGGAGTGGAGGTCGTCCTCTTCCGCGGCTTCCTCCAGCGGGTACTGCATCGAATACTTGTCTTTTTATTCGCTGAACTATGTCAATGTCGTCGAATAAATCGTAAAGCTCATCGTTCCATCGTCTGCGGTATTCGCCGTTGCCAATGTTTAGAGGACCATAAATCTTGCGCAAAACCTTTCTCTCGAAAACCCCAAGAGTCGTCTCATCGGATGTTGTCATCGTCCACGCTTTAGCGCCTTACATCAGGACGGGAATAATGAGCGACTTGTAGAGTTTGATTTTGGTTCGTCGAGAGAGGACTTTACTTTGCAATTGCCTACTCAGTCCAAAGTAGCACCTGTTGGCAAGAGTGATTCCGCGTTGGATTTCAAGGCTGACATTGTTGGTGTTGTTAATGCTGGTTCCCAGATAAACGAAATTATCTACAACTTCAAAGTTATGACTGTCAACAGTGACGTGGGAGCCAAGACGCGAGTGCGCTGACTGTTTGCTTGATGACAGGAGATATTTCGTCTTGTCCACATTCACCACCAGACCCATTCGCTTCGCCTCCTTATCCATGCGGGAAAAAGCAGAACAAACGGCGCGATTGTTGCTTCTGATGATATCAATATCATCGGCATACGCCAGGAGCTGTACACTCTTGTAGAAGCTTTGCAGTAGTAAAACTAGCTGTTAAATCACTTTAATCGATGAGGTTTAATATACCACTGAGTGAGAATCAATAATTATTTTATAATCTTCGCAGCAGTTTAGAAGATTAAAACTGAATTTAATGAAATTCTGCACACAACTCTCACATTTTCAAGCCACAACCAGCTAGTTGAAGCAAATTTCCAATTCATCAAATAAAATTATGAAACACTGAAAGCAGCAATCAATTGAGTTGCACAACTGCAAATCAACATCCACAAAGTATGCGCCATGCATACGAGTACACAAGCGAATTGGCCTGAATCGCACTGCCGTGCAACACGAGCAATGCCAATGCATTTGTGGTGAGTACAGTTGTGCATGTTCATGTGTGTTGGTGTGGTGTTTTGTGAATCAGCGGCAATTGAATTTGAGTAAATAAACCGTAATTATACATAATTTGCATGCAAATGCTGTAAATCGTATTAGGGCGCTGCCATAGGGCACATGCAACAACGGCGCGCAACCAACCAACCAACCAACTTGACACACAGTTGCACAAACTTTTCAATAAAATCAACGCTGTGGCTGTGGCAGTGTGCAGCGCATAAATTCGAATGCGTGCCATAATAAGGAAAATTAAATCAAATATTTTCACTAACAAATCCGCATAACGGTGCATTTGCCGAAGTTAGAACGTGCATGCAGCAGCGGCTTGCATTTGTGCCACATAACGGCAGATGTTGGTGGTTCATTTATTTTTTTGTATTTTGTTTTTGTATGCACAACGCGACCCGAGGCTTTTAAGCAATTGGAGTGTGAGCGTGCTGCGGTCGCTGCACATAACTGCATATTTATGACACACATTTCGGTTTGGTTTGGTTTGCTTGATAACATGCATTCCTCTACTCGGCACTCTCGCGTGAGTGTGTGCGTACTGCCGCTGACATGTGTTGCTAGTCTCATATGCGTAACCTCGTTCGACACTTTGTACCACTGGAACCCGCCTGGAAGTAAATTTCAATATTATATTGTAGGCTGTGGCATTTTCATAGCATAATTGTAGGCGCAACGCACTACTTTCGCCTGTAGCAAGCAGCAGGAAGGCACAAAAGGGCTGAGTGTGCAGTAGCGAAGTAAAAAAAAAAAATATTCTCAGCGCTTTCAACGAAATTGATTTATAAATCACGTAATGCACATAATGCAAAAGACAAAGTAAAGTGCGCATAATGAGCAGCAGAAGCGCAGCAGCGTAGCAGCCGACCGCTGTGTTGGTTTCTCCTGTTGTCAGCGTTACGCATTTTGCGTTTTCTTGTGCGGCGGTGGTGCAAAGTGCTGGCAATGAGTAACCGACGCTGCTATTTGTTGTTGTTGATGTGTCGCCGATGACGGGCGTCGGTGGCGTTGATGGCAGGTGCGTTGCGTGTCTTGTAAAGTGTTCAGCGCTCTGGGGAGACGCTTACGCATATGTGTTGCTGTTACAAATTCATATCACAGGTCTACATACATATATTTATATGTCACGTGAATATGTGTCATGTGCGCTATCTTGCTTGAACTATGCTCTAGGTCTAAATTATGTATTATTCAGTAAGCTACATGTCTTACAGTGGTACATTATAATATAAAATATTGTTAAATCCATAAGTGTAATATCATATCTTTTGTTCCCCTCCATACGATATCTTTTAAGATTCTGCATCGATAGTAAAATTTTTAATTTTGTATTATGCCCTGGGCGAAAAGTTCAATTTATAGAAGAAAATTTGTATGAAATATGACTTCTATTGCCAATTCAAAAGTTCGAGTTATGAAGACCTTCGAGTTAAGCAAGTTTGAGTTATGGAAGGAAATTTGTATGAAAATTCATTTCTAAACGCTATTGTCAATTCAATAGTTCGAGTTATGGAGATGTTCGAGTTATGGAAGTTCCACTGTACTTTACATTCGGTCAAAGATGTTTAGTTAAAAACGAAAATCAAGAACTTTAACCGTTTTCAAGTTAAATTTTCATCATTTCAAAATTCTATTATTTTTTTCTTTTGCATGGACTTAACTATTGTTTGGTTGTTTTCTGTTACCAGCTCAAACTTTGGTTCAGCACAATATTTCATAAACATAACTAGCATTCCTTAACCCAAAACTGTCAAATTTTTATTTCGAGTTTACTTACATATGTTCATATAAAGGGTGATTTTTTAAGAGCTTGATAACTTTTAAAAAAAAAAAAAACGCATAAAATTTGCAAAATCTCATCGGTTCTTTATTTGAAACGTTAGATTGGTTCATGACATTTACTTTTTGAAGATAATTTCATTTAAATGTTGACCGCGGCTGCGTCTTAGGTGGTCCATTCGGAAAGTCCAATTTTGGGCAACTTTTTCGAGCATTTCGGCCGGAATAGCCCGAATTTCTTCGGAAATGTTGTCTTCCAAAGCTGGAATAGTTGCTGGCTTATTTCTGTAGACTTTAGACTTGACGTAGCCCCACAAAAAATAGTCTAAAGGCGTTAAATCGCATGATCTTGGTGGCCAACTTACGGGTCCATTTCTTGAGATGAATTGTTCTCCGAAGTTTTCCCTCAAAATGGCCATAGAATCGCGAGCTGTGTGGCATGTAGCGCCATCTTGTTGAAACCACATGTCAACCAAGTTCAGTTCTTCCATTTTTGGCAACAAAAAGTTTGTTAGCATCGAACGATAGCGATCGCCATTCACCGTAACGTTGCGTCCAACAGCATCTTTGAAAAAATACGGTCCAATGATTCCACCAGCGTACAAACCACACCAAACAGTGCATTTTTCGGGATGCATGGGCAGTTCTTGAACGGCTTCTGGTTGCTCTTCACCCCAAATGCGGTAATTTACGTAGCCATTCAACCAGAAATGAGCCTCATCGCTGAACAAAATTTGTCGATAAAAAAGCGGATTTTCTGCCAACTTTTCTAGGGCCCATTCACTGAAAATTCGACGTTGTGGCAGATCGTTCGGCTTCAGTTCTTGCACGAGCTGTATTTTATACGGTTTTACACCAAGATCTTTGCGTAAAATCTTCCATGTGGTCGAATAACACAAACCCAATTGCTGCGAACGGCGACGAATCGACATTTCACGGTCTTCAGCCACACTCTCAGAAACAGACGCAATATTCTCTTCTGTACGCACTGTACGCATTCGTGTGGTTGGTTTAATGTCCAATAAAGTAAACTGAGTGCGAAACTTGGTCACAATCGCATTAATTGTTTGCTCACTTGGTCGATTATGTAGACCATAAATCGGACGTAAAGCGCGAAACACATTTCGAACCGAACACTGATTTTGGTAATAAAATTCAATGATTTGCAAGCGTTGCTCGTTAGTAAGTCTATTCATGATGAAATGTCAAAGCATACTGAGCATCTTTCTCTTTGACACCATGTCTGAAATCCCACGTGATCTGTCAAATACTAATGCATGAAAATCCTAACCTCAAAAAAATCACCCGTTATAAGTTTAATTGCCTACATTACTGGGTTAGGTGGGTTTCAAAATTTCACAATTTGAAAAAACTTTTGTCTCATTAAATAATGAAGTATGTGTAAAATATTCTCTAAAAATTTCAAACCGATTCGAATAAAATTCTAAGAGATAAAAATTCACGTCACTTTGAATTTATAACTTTAAACGCGTTAATCTCAAAACTCAATTTTTTAATTTGGTGGACATGATGTCTCGAAAAGGTATGAGGCGATTTTGTTCAAATTTTGCTCACATCTTTGATGCAACATTAACTATTTATTGAAGGAAGGATTTTTATTTTTTTATAATAACTATTTTTTGAGGCAATATATGGCGAAAATTTAAAAAATAAAATGAGGTTTTTAGTTCAAGGTCTGCCAAAAATTAAAATTTTTATATTTTTGTTTTCCTTTGTTCATTAACTAGATTTATTCATGTACTATCAAACTATTTTTGATTTATTGATTTTAGATTAGCTAATAATGAGTTATGCTGTGCATGGCGAGAGCATTTTTTTATGACGTCATGGTAGATGACGTGCCAACGACTGAGTTTTCGGAATTAAAAAAAATCACAAAATTCTGTTTAAATATGTATCTTTGAGATGAAATTAAATGAAATATATGAAAAAAAAATAAAAATACCTTTTTTTAACCTCTAAAACCCACGTAAGCAATATTTTTATGACATAAATAATATTCAGAATTTCTAACATAAGATCAATGAGATCTAATGTAGGCTGAAAATATTTTTTAAAAATGAAATTTTTTATTTCATATTGTTAACTTAATTGTCTCTTGAAATTTGTGCTGTCATTTCAAGGTTAACTTTTTCATCCGAAAACTGATATTTTTTATTTAAACTCAGTTTTTTGTACGAATAATATGAAATTTTGGGAATTTTGTATAATTTTATAACTGGATTTATATGGAAATGTTATATATGAAAATTGAAATCTTCAAATTGTTTCTTACTTTAAATAAAACGGTTTCTGAAATTCATAAAATTTCCCAAAATATTATCAGAACAATAAACGAAAGGTAAATTTTTACCCACTTTTCAAACAGTCTGCGAATGTACTACAGGGCGTATGAGTAACATGACTTTTATGAGTCTCATATCAATGAACTAATTTTGGCTCACAAAGCAATATATTTTGTTTAAATGATTTATAAAAGTATAGATTAACATAATTTCGTCTTTCGAAGCCGAAATGGAATTTTTACAAACCTTTATACTACCTACATTATGTTCTAACATTCTAAAATTTTCCACTCATATTTCCCAAAAACCTCAAGAACACTGCGTAGAAGCAACCGCAATCAAATTTCACTCCGTTGATGTGCCTTTTTCAGCGCCAAAATATATAGAGCGAAACAAAGTAAAAGGACATGCATTGTTGTTGCCAACAACACCAACTACTCACTCAGGCACTCAATGTGGTTGGTTTTGGTTGTGTGTATGTGTGTGTGAGTGCGTTAAGGGGCATAATAAAGTAGGCGCAAACTAAGTATTACTATTAAGTACGCCAAAAACCATGAGTCACACAGGACAACTAATGCTTGCGTCGAGCTGTTAAGCTGAATATCTTACGAGCTGCCTATTTTTTTGCGCTTTTATTTGTTGTTGTTATGTTTGCAATGTGTTTGCATGCAGTTGAATTTTGATGGTTATGTTGAAATCTATAGGGAGTTTAAAATGTACGAAAACCATTTCGCTTTTAAATTTTTATGTACACGATGGGGCAGTAAGGTATACTTTCACAAATTTACCGTTAAGTAGATAATGCTATTATTTGGGGTACAATGGGCGAATGGTGGAGTGGATAGATATTTTTAGAGGTGGAAATAGAATGCTGACTATGATGTTGGTAGGAACAAAACTGTTTCGATGTGAAAAACTAACTTTATTTATATTTTTTGAATAAGTAAACAGTTAGATAGGTCAAATATCCCGTTAGTGTCCATGTTTACTACTTTGCATCGGTACATATTTGTATATGTATAATTTTAGTTCATTAACTTCTTCTAAAGGCATAAAACCATATGCGGCCCCTAAATGTATGCTAAATTATTTTCCTTACTCCGAATATTACCAACTTTTTTTTTTGGATTTCTCGTATATATAGAAAACTCTGTCGAAAAACTTTAGGATGTACAGCTGAGTTTGATAAAAATCTATTTTATAATAGTTCGTTGAAATAAAGAGAAACCTAATTATATATATATATATATTGCGCCTAAAGGTATGCTACACTACTTTTCTTCACTCATATTATTTCTGACGCATAAACTAGACTAACTAACCGAAAAATATATGTAGACTTTGTGCGTCAAGGTTAGACATGCTTCTGTTTTCATATCTGAGCTGAAGAGCCTGAAAGTATACTTCTCAAAACAAGCAAAATGGCTTCAAATGGTCTACAGCAATAGCACTGTCGCAAATATAGTGCCTGGAGACAATAAACACATGCAAATGTTTATTCCAAATGCAATTTTTAGTTGTTTGTGTCCGCCACATCATTTTGGATTTGTGGCTATTTGTATCGCTTGGGACGCATTTTCATTAAAAATGTATGTAATTTCGCTACGAGTTTATTTTATTATTTTTTGCACAATTTTCATTCGTTTTTTTCACGCAGTTTTTCTACGATATATAAGTTGTGTGATTGTGGCAAAATTTAGTCCGCTGCTCATAAATCTCTAGTGCTTATGTCAACCGCTCAGCTGCAGTCTCAGCTGTGCTCAACATTGTTTTTTACTCACTCTCTCTCAACTAAACGCGAGTAAGCTTGCCCTTAGCGGTTCGTATTAATAAATAACTAATATTTTGTGTTTGGAACAGTTACTGTTGCACACTTTTAGGCATATTAGCTGGCAGTCAACGGTGAATTTGATATTTTGTTTGTCATAGATTTATTTCCCTTTTTTCATATTTTTTTTTGCGCAGAAGTATTAACTTGTTTGTCAACAGCTTAGCGCTTGCGGAATGAACTGTGAATACCAACCACTACTAATGCATACGTTTAGGCGCAGCAGCCTAAAACATCCATCAATTTATAATTATGACTTTAAGTGCGGCGAAAAGTCGCCACGGTCATATTTTACTAAATTTTTTATGTCATTTGCTTTATTCCATCAGCTAATAACTGTGTTTTTTTTATGATAACTGTAATCTGTATGCTATATATATATAGTAGTACTTACATCGCATTGTGATGACGAAATATTTTTGAGGTTCAAACGGAATACGCGATCCCTGTGGAGACATAAAAATCAGTTAATATCGTTAAAAACCAATAAATCGCCGGCGCTGCGGTCGCTGCTGAGCTTTTTGAGGATTTCTGTTGCATAAAAAGTGTTGTTAAAACTTTGATATTGCGAAGTGGGAGACCTATTTTTTTTATAAATAAAAATAATGTTTGTGTAAAACTAAAACATAAAAACTCAACAACAATCCACAATGCGGCGATTTTTTTGGTTTTTTTTTTTTCAAATTTCACTTACATGGCGCCCACGTAGAGCGTGTCCTTCTCCTCATCCATATGGAAAGTGCGATAATATAATTTGCCACAGTTGAATTCGCGTACATGATCTGAAAAAATGGAAAACAAAAAAAATTAAATTAATGTATACATAATAGTAATTTAGTAATGCTAATTTATGAGCTTTCAAAGCTTTGTAGTTAGTATTGTAAATTATATAATAAATAAGAGTATTTGACTATTTTTTTATAAACTGTTTTTATGATGTTATATTATGAATATTTGTTCGCCATTTAATTTGTTGTATTAAACAATCATTTGTTCGTTAGATGGCGCTGTGTTCGAAATATGTGTAAAGATCGATTTTGTTTCTAGTATTAATAATTATTAAATTAAGTTGGTTATCTGGTAACTCAGAAATAATTCTTTGATTAGCCTAATAAGAATAAATATTTTGAGCCATTATTTTTTCCCGACACTCGAAATATATCGAAAAAGGCTTAAGCTTTAAAAAATCTAATTTTTGGACAAAGATGATTTAAACCATAATAGATAAAGGTAATATAAGATCTTGACCAATTGACTTCATTGCTTGGAATCCGTAGGTATCTGTTATAGAAAATATTAGACATCCAGATATCAAGATTATCTCTTAGCTTCGGAGTGTTGGCTTCATATATTAGGTTGTCTAGTATCCCCCTTCCGCTTTTTTGCTCTTTATTTAATGTTTTATAAATAGTGTTACCGTCTATACGGCAACTTCATAGTACCCCCCTCGTAGAAGCGTTATTCGCCTCGTTATTTTCAAAGAACTCGGACAAAAGCCTTTTTTGAGTTCAACTATGAACCAGCATGGGCCGCCATGGACAGCAACAACATAACTTGGCGCTCCCATCCGAACTCCCGTAGCTTCTGTCAAGTCATCAACGAAGTGTGTGATCTGGTGTTGCACTGGTGGAACACTACACCTTTCCTGTGGCCAATTCTGGACGCTTCTGGTCGATCGCCTACTTCAAGCGGTCCAGTTGTTCGCAGTAGATGGTAAAATTAAGCATCTTGCCATATGGGAGCACCTCATATTCCCTTTCAATCCCACCAAACACACAGCAAATTATTATTTGGGACGATTCCCCGGTCTTCGACCACGACTGTTTACGCTTTATATTGCCGTATGTTATCCATTTTTCGTCGCCAGTCACCATCCGCTTCAAAAATGGGTGGAGTTCTTACCGTAGCATATCGCAGACGTTGATTCGGCCCAGAAGGTTTTTTTTTTGCGTCAAATCATGCGGCACCCAAACATCAAAGCTTTTTTGTGTATCCAGCCTTCTGCAGATAGTTTAAAATGGTTTGGTGGCTAACTCCTATCTTCTGGGCGAAGGCGCGATATGCCACTTGCCGGTCTAACTCAATATTTTCGATGATTTGATCGGTATTCGTCGTCACAGGTCTTCCGCCGGCTGGCTTATCCATGGTGTCATTTTCAACCATTCTGCATCGTCGAAAATATTCCTTCGCAGTTCGAAGTAAAAAGTACCATCCCCCAAAACACCAATAATTTCACGGAACTTTTCTCGAGCGGATTTGCCTTTAACGAAGGAAAACTTCTAAAATAGCGCGAATTACGGCGTAGCGTAGTTTCTTTAAGTTCACTGTGTCACAAAAATTCTTGATAAGCGCCAATGATGCAAGAAAATTTTAAGAAAAACAAATTTTAAATTTTCTTATTATCAATTAATTATTTAGAAAAGAAATGATAAAAAAGTAGAGAAAAGCAGCAGGGAACCATTCATGATGTCACAGTGAAGAATGAAATGGTAAAAGAAAAAAACTATTTTTAAGGTTAGGTTGCAAATTTATTGGTTTCTTATTTGAGTTTGCTGTCAACCACTTTTTTTAGAATTTTAATATTCATATTTTCATGAATTTTATATTTGAAAAAAGTTTTTTAAAGCAAAAAAGTTCAAAGAGTATATCTAATAAATATATTCCCTTGAAACACAACAGAACTTTTTAATATTCGAAGGTAAATAAATTTGTTAATAAAAAGTCCTTTATTCCGCTGAAAAAAATATCCCAAAGTATTGCAGTTCAGCTTTCCAAAGCAAACTGTTATATGATATGGTACTCCTGGCGAATATATTTTGGCCAACAAAACCAACAAGAAGAACTAGAAAATATTGCTACAGGAAAATAAACGATTTGAATGCTTTTAACAATAAATGAGTTAAGGATGCGCCGATAGCTAGCAAAGCGACCAAAAACCAACTAGTTTGAAGCAAAAAAAGTAACAAAATCCATACAGCGTTGTAGGCAGGCAGGCATAGCGGGAGGTCAAACGTATTCAAAGCGCTGACCATTCATTGATTTTGAGAGCACAACCAAATATTTTATTTCACTATATTTTCGTATGTTACAATATTTTTGCCAATCCACAGCACATAACGGTATTTGTATATAAATATTTGTAGTGTATGTGAAATGAAAAATTGATATGCTCCTGCCTGCCAGTTCGTTTGTAAATGAATATGCCCGTCAACGCTGTTAGAATAGTCGTAATGGTATTGTATTTCAATACATATGAGTACATATGTGCTGAAAATGTTAACAGTAGAAGCGCCGCCGCCGGTATGGAGCGTAAAATAAAATATTGCCAAATGAAAACGAGTTGCAGGCGGCAGTAATAGTGGGGAGGAGAGGCGCAGAAAGAGACGGTACATAAAATATCTGCATTTTTATATTCCTTTATCATTTGTTTCTTCTGCACAAAAGGAACAAAAAGGTGCAGCAAAAGAGTGTGTATGCCGGCAGTTCATAAAAACTAACGGACTAACATGTCCCGCAAAATCGGACAGAATGAAATTGAAATTCTAATCAATTGACAAATAGCCAAAGGCATTAGTTAGAAAAATTGTATATCGCTGTGGCGTGTGTGGGAGGAAGGTTGTTAAATTGAAGAGTAAGAAAAATTGCTGTTTTTGCGCTTGAAATTTTGTTTGAGAGATTTTCTCCTTTATGTGATTGATTTAGGTTACTCATACGCTCTGGACATTTTATTTTTTATTGATAGGGTGTTTGGTCAAACTAAAAATTTTATGGGACGCTGCTTGAATGTGAAAATCTTTGGGTGAAATCTTACCCACATTTACTTCTGGAATGTCCCACCTTTGAGAGATCTAGGTAAACATTTCTGGTATCTCAATTGTTTGTACATTCTCACGATATAGAACGATTTCTGCAGATTTATGTTCTAAGCGCTTTGTCGATTCTTTAATCTAAGTGAGGGAATAAAATTTTTGGAATTACAAAAGACAGTCTACTAATAGTCTAAGTGTGTTTCCTATGATGGGGAACAGCCATGCAACCTAACCTATAGGATGCATGTATACGTCTCTTCACTTAAATAAAGAAAATTTCCATGGCATATGATTCTCAAATATGTGAGTTAAGGAGTCTGTGAGCAAGTTGGTTAATAAGAATTAGTGCATAAGTGATTTCAAAAATTATTTGGAAAATATTCTCCTTGACAAAAATTTTGTAGATTACTCATACGCCATGTTCGTGACACCTGAATGGCGCATGATTAAGCGAAATCCGTTCTTCCAGCTTGAGTATATACTAAAGTCTAATAAAATAATAATTTTTTTTTTTAATTTTTATACTCTCGCAACAAAGTTGCTATGAGTCTGTAAGTCATAAAACTAAATGAGTTAGATATAGGGTTATATATGCATATCAAAATGATCAGGATGACGAGTTAAAATCTGGATAACCGTCCGTCCGTCTTAATGAAACTTGGTACACATATTCCTTAGCACTTTCGGACCACTGCAACGCCCACATAGCGAAAACCGAAAACACATAAAGTGTCATAGCTAAGGCATAAATAAAGCTATAAATGTAAAATTTGGTACAAAGGATCGCACTAGGAAGGGGGATATTTGGATGTAATTTTTTTGGGGAAGTGGGCATGGCCACGCCTCGAAGAGGTTTTTATATATATCTCGCAAATCAATTCAGCTATAGGAACCAAACATTCTTTTCTTTTAGCCACTTCCTTTTATAGTCCAAAACCATAGACAGGAACAGTTAGCAATCACTTGGTGATATGTCCCGATTATAGGGCGAGCAAAAGAATATCTCAAACTATCTTTCGGAGTTTCGGATAAGTAACTATCGATAGCAGTGGCTTTGTGTTGTCCTGGTAGAACGCTCTTCCTCTCACGTTGGCTAAATCTGGCCGCTTCTAGTCGTTTGCTTTCTTCGGACGGACCAAATGACCAATACAGTTCCGAATTTAGAGTTTTCTGTAGAGGAGCCGCTCATAGTTGATGATTTCCTGCCAACACCACAAAAAACACACTTTTCTGACCTTCAATTCTGGCTTGACTTCCGTTCGTGCCAGATCACCATGATTCGACCACGACCGTTTTCGCTGGACAGTGTCTTTAGTGATACACTTTTCATCACCAGTAACCATACACTGCAGAAATACTTCGAATATGTTACGACTCAGCAGCGATTCATAAAGATAAATGCGGTCCATGACTTTCCATCGAACTTATTTATGTATTCAACCTTTTATATAAGGTTCCAAAAGTGTTTTTGTCCAATTTTATCTCCTGAAAAAACAGGATTCCCTTATTTTATTGGTGTTTTCGAAAATGTACCTTCGAGAATGTGACGTATCTTTGACATCAAAATCATCGGAACGGAATGACGAAACCAGTGGCAATCAAAGGCGGCGATGGGACGTTACAGTATAAGAACCATAACCAGTCTTAACATTTTCAGGCTTCTAACTAGTGTTTTCGCCTTTGTGGAAGAAAAATTGGCGTTTTTCGTTTTCTTTGCTGGTGTCTTTCTGTGATGTGGCTCAAGCAATACGGAGTCAAGCAATAGCAAAATAGTCTGAGAAGGTTTTCTTGTATGAAATCTTATCTTTCTGTTGTCATAAAGCAGAAAGCGATCGCTCTACTAAAGTAATCTATTAGAAAAATAATGGATTTCTTGCTACTAGACCTTAGATAACTTATAATAGGAAAAAAAAAACTCATTATTTTTTCCAAATTTTCGGGAATATATATCACAAAAGTCATCGCAATTAAGTTTTTGCTTTCTATCTGCGCATATCTGTGCAATTCTTCAAAGACATCTATCACTTTGATAACCAAATAAAATGTCGCATAACTCATCTGTAAGTAGTTGTTAAACACATTCACCGTAATCCATCATTTTTTCTTTCAGCCAACAATTTGGAAATATTTAGCCATAAAATAAATAGAACTGCTTAAGTGGCAATCATTTGTTAGCGCATTTCATTCACAATGCGCTAATTAAATGTCTAACTTGGCGACGAGTTGGCTGAAAGGTCAAGCAATACGCAATCACAAGATTCTGCGTAAGGAAAAGTACACAAAAAGCGGCATTTAATTAACATAATTAATATTTGCTGCTGAAGGCAAATTTTTTTCAGACAAAATTTTGGTTAAAGTGAAACTAAATATATTTAATGTATATATGTATGTATGTAATAAATGCAAGCACTTAGTCATTAAGCAAACGTAAGCGTTTAAATGCCAATATTTGTATTGTGTCAATATATATATGTATGTATATTGCGAATTTCATACTAACCTAGAAATTCGTGTATGTGTGTGTATGTTTATTTGCCTCTGTAGACGCCAAGCGAGCGAGAGCAAGCAAATCGCACAATTAAACATGCCACGACAACTTAAGCAATTAATATCCTGCCATGTTTGTCCTCAATGCCCTGCGTGGTCACACAACACATACCACTCAAGTCAACACATACACACGCACACAGTTACATGGCAGCTTTGAGCTTTATTTACTTTGCTTAATATGAAGCGCTTACACGATTTCTTGCTGTTGCTGCTACTGCTGCTTCTGCTTTTATATTAAAGTAAATATGTTTGTGCTATATTTAATAGTTGTTGTTGTTGTAATGTGTTTTTGTTGTAAAGTGTGTTTTTTTTGTAACGTCCATTTATATATATGTATATATGTATATTGTGCATGTCAACAGTAAGTAAATTGTTGACGTGACAATAATGCCACTGTTGTTGTTGTTGTACTTATGTCCTTCATTAATTGCAAAGCATTTCATGTAGTGCAAACAAACATGTTTGCTCAGCTAACAATATGAAAACGCACACAAACCAACATGGGTTTAAGTAGAATCTTTTTGTAAACACACATACATACATTTGCATATTTGCTGCTTAAATAAAATTTATTCTACTGTTAAAGCTTCGAATTTGTTATCATCATTGTTTTAAGGAAAGAGTTAGTGGTGAGTTGTAAGGCATCATTTAAGGATCTAATATTCGAAATTAAAGAACCGCAGGTAAACTAATATTTCTCTGTGTCTATATTTCTTTAAATATTCGCTGGGAGAATTTGGAAGTATCACTTCGAAATGCTTCTTTGAGTCATTTATCCTTTATAGCACACTCTTATTGATGTTTCTTGATTCATATTTCCCGTATCGACGTGAGCAAATTGCTCTAATAATTACGTAACGCATTTTTGTCGAGACACGATCACCGAGAGATCGCAGATTTAAATCATTCGTGATAGTAAGAGTACAACATTTGATTCCAATGGTAAATTTTCATGGTAGATTTGGCGTCTAAGCCTCTATTTTGATCGACAGGAAATATTGGTTCAAATCAAACCAAATTTTAATCAAGATATGTGAATATGGTTAACTTAGTAATAGCACGAGTTGTTGGAGAAAAGTAATATCGAGAGTTCTTAGAAACAATGACTTGAGTTTTATAGCCTTTTCACATAGCCAAATTAATAGATCAATTAAAATTTTAATTGAGAAACCAGTTTTTGCCATTCACACAGCCAAATTAATTGATCAATTAAAATTTTAATTGAGAAACCAGTTTTTTCCATTCGCACTGCCGGCTACTCGATAATCAATTAGCTGTTATAGATTTTTGTTTTTGTTTTTCATAGGGAGTTGTTAAGTTTCATTAGCTGATTGCTATTTTATTATTTATATCCAGCAGCGACATCTAACGTTGAGAAGTGTGAGCAACAACTTGCAAAATACATTAAAAATACGTACTTTGTCCCAGGGTTAAATTGCATTTTCAACTCGATTAAAAATTTATGTAGAACAAGTAAGGAAAGGCTAAGTTCGGGTGCAACCGAACATTTTATACTCTCGCAATTTATTAAAGAAATTTTAATAAGATAACACCCAAATTTACCTATAAATTCGGCACAAAGTTTAATAGAATAACGAAAATCGTCCTATATAGTGTATGAGGGCTGAGGTAATTCCTGAACCGATTTCATTCATTTTCACCAGCACTTAATTTCGCTTTCCGATTTTAATAATTTTTGGAACAGAGACACACTATTAGAAGAAAACAATTACCTCTGAATTAAATTGAGATATCTGAGAGATTTACCCATATTTTCGGTTAAAATTTATCCTTAGGCGCTGAGTTCAACATGTCCGATATCTAGGGTCTTGAAAAGTTTTAGTCCGTTTTCGACAATTGAAGCCAGAGATGATATGTACTATTTGTGTAAAGTTTTATTCCGTTATCTTCATTGGTTCCTTATGTATACATTATAAAGTGAAGGAATCAGATGGATTCAAAATTGAGTTATATGGGAAGTTGTCGTGGTTATGAACCGATTTCATCCATTTTTCACACGTGTCATCAAGGTGTCAAGAAAGTATTATATACCGAATTTCATTGAAATCGGTCGAGTAGTTCCTGAGATATGGTTTTTGACCAATAAGTGGGAGATGCCACGCCCATTTTTCATTTTGTAAAAAAATCTGAGTGCAGCTTCCTTCTGCTATTTCTTATGTAAAATTTAGTGTTTCTGACGTTTCTCGTTAATGAGTTAACTCACTTTTAGTCATTTTCAACCTAACCTTTGTATGGGAGGTGGGCGTGGTTAAGATCCGATTTCTTTCATTTTTGGACTGTATAAGAAAATGGCTGAAAAACACCACTGCAGAAAGTTTGGTTTATATAGCTTTATTGGTTTGCGAGTTATATACAAAAAACCTATTTGAAGGCGGGGTCACGCCCACTTTTCCAAAAAAATTACATCCAAATGTGCCCCTCCCTAATACGATCCTATGCTCCAAATTTTATTTTCATAACTTTATTTATGGTTTAGTTATGATACTTTTTGTGTTTTCGGTTTTCGCCATTTTGTGGGCGTGGCAATGGTCCGATCTTGCCCATTTTCGAAAGCAACCTCCTCAGGGTGCCAAGGAATACGTGTTCCAAGTTTCGTTAAGATATCTCAATTTTTACTCAAGGTATCCGTTGGACGGACGGACGGACAGACAGAATTTCGGATTTTGACTCGTCTCGTCACCCTGATCATTTTGATATATATAACCCTATATCTAACTCGTTTAGTTTTATGACTTACAAACAAACGTTAGGTGAACAAAACTATAATACTCTCTTTAGCAACTTTTGTTGCGAGAGTATAAAAATTAGATTTTTATATTGTATGGTAAATCGATATAAATCAGCGCTTTAATTGAACAAAGGCCGATTAATTGATCAATTTGCTTCTGTGCGAAAATGATATTAAGCACTACGAGTCCATGTTTCATAAAGTATAGAGAATGTTTAGTTGGTATAACCTCCAAGCTTTTGCATTCTATACTCATAAGAATTTCAATAAAAATAATTTGCGAATAAGAATATTCTATTTCTTCTTAATTGTATTGCAGAAAGCTTTAGTACGGATACTTAAAAAGAATATGCATGCAATTAAGTTAACAGAAAAAAACGAAGAAGAAGAACACTAAAGAAAACTAAAATAAAAAATAATTATTCATTCATGTACATTAACCCATTCTCTCCCATTGCACTCACTTGGATAAAAAAACATGATTACCCCAAGCTAGTACAATAGTAGGGAATGAATTAAAGCTGTCGCCTTCAAAATAGTCTCCATTTGATTCATACAGTTATGCCAGCGCTTCTACTAATCGTTCAAATGCTTCGATTTTTGGAAAAGCTTTTGGCTCTTTCAGCGATTTCTCGTCTGCTTGTACATACAGCCCTTTAAGGTTCTCTTTATTTTCGAAGAAAAGGGTATCGCTACACTATTTTTTTATGATCAGCTCAAAATTCTATCATATTTCAGAGCCCTTATTTTTTGAGCACACCTCGTATGCATAAAAAAATTGACAATGATTGCAAGAACAAACTTTGCAAAGACTAACTTTACGAGTGAACTTAGACAGGGACGCTATTTGAGAGTTCATTCTCGTAAGAACACAGTACAGCTTAATAGAAAAACAGCTAAAATCAAATAGGTTATTTAAATCCCGGCATACTGTCTTAGATCGCTTGAATGATTAGCGACTTCCGTAGAAAGAAGTTCAAAATGTTTTTCATTACTCTAGTGAAATGGAAACAAACTTTCTATTCATTTCGAAAGAGGCGTGAGCTACTGTCACTTGCAGATCGAGTTAATCCTTATCTTACAATCACAACATTTAATTTCAAAAAGAAAAACACAATTTCAAAACTCATGCTTAGCCTTGGCACATATTAACTGAGATAATAAACCAAAGTCTAAGAAATTAAAGTAAAAATCCAAGAGACCGCCAGGAAGTCACGTGCGCTTAATTATGAGCAAAAAGAGAAAAGAAATCCAAATGACAAAATAATTAAGTGAAAAGAATTAAAATATCTTAAAACTAGACTTCCACTAGCGTATTAGCACGTGCACTTAATTAAACTATTTAACAACGCAGTGTATGCTGAGCGCACACGTCGTCTGCAGAAGCATACATGCAGGCGCAACGCAATTAGACAATTTCATGCAGGTCCATATGCACCCGCTAAAATTCCAGCTACAGGAAAATGGCACGGGTAAACAAAATAGGTTGCTGGGTGTGCTTGAACTTAAACGCGCGTGTGCGTAAGAAACAGCGAAAAGTGACACTAATCTAAAGCAGTGCTTACTGGCTTGTTTGTTCCGAGCTTCTTCTATTTGAGTTTTAGCGCACTTTTTGTGAACCTGCAATTGACTATCGCGTGCGTTTTACTATTTTCCACAACTTCAACTGCTCACTACTATAGTGACTAACAAGCGATGCTGCCCTTGAGAACAAGCGCACAAATTAACAGCAGATAACACACCAACAGCAGGAGCGCAGTGTTGAAAAGCAGCGCTGAAAAAGAAATGAGTTATAACTAAGAGAATATAAAAGAAAACTGCTGGAAATTAACTCGACGCTTGGCTGAAAATTGCACAGAGCAAAGCAGCACATAAAGGGTTAAGGAGCAAAAAAAATTGCATGCGAGAAAAAATAAAAAAATAAAAATTGCATGAGAGAAAAAGTAAAAAAAAATGGGAAAAAATAAATTGCAGTGAGGAAATATAAAAATCTAATTAAAGTTT
Organism: Zeugodacus cucurbitae; assembly: GCF_028554725.1. Taxonomy (NCBI): domain Eukaryota; kingdom Metazoa; phylum Arthropoda; class Insecta; order Diptera; family Tephritidae; genus Zeugodacus; species Zeugodacus cucurbitae. Next base: position 54,655,502 of record NC_071671.1, read on the forward strand.
CAGCGTGAATTTTTCATGCCAACTTTTTAGAAATGCATTTTTTCATTTTTCTACAAATTGTAAGATTCGCTTTGTTTACTGTTTCTTTTTCTAGGAAACATAGTGAAATTTGCGCTGAAAGACAGTGTGAAGCTTGGACAAAATTGCAACAAAAAATAAGAGTGTATTTTTATTGACTGCCAACTGAAAAATGCAAACAGTTGCCAGAGTTAGTTAGAAGGCTACACAGAAGCGCTAAATAAAAATGAAATTTATATAAAAAAAAAAAATTAAAATGCTGCAGACTTAAAGAAGAGTAGCATGAAAAGAAATGATCAGTAGCGGCAATTTTTTAATTCACTTATATTCATAAAAATCCAGAGGCTACTACAACAATGAGAAACAAACACAAACTTGGTGTGGCAACATCGTTTCCACTGTTTGCCATCTGTAGTATATCAAAGAGACATCGAGGGTGAAGGAATTCGAGAGTTAGAGGCAACACAGGGAAGTGACAGCCGCCTTGGCATTTTGAGGCGTTGAGTAGAATTAAGTTATAAAGGCAACATTTTACAACGAGCACAACACAACAAAATGAGCAACAAATGTTAAGGAACAGCGATCGACTAACGCGACTTGCAAAGCTGCAACGTAAAGTTGCACAAATAAGCTAAGACTAAGGTTAAGACTAAGAAAAAGAAGAAAACAAAAATTTTATGAAACAAAAGAAACTGCAATAGATGTGTTGTAAGGAGCAACAGCGGGAAATTCCATTTCTAAGAACGCCGTCAACAGCAATCTTATTAGAAACAGCTGTTTTATAGCTGTTTAAAATGGTGTAAACTACAGAAGCAATACAGTGAGTAATTTTGAATTTATGAACAGTATTTTTTAAATACATACATATGTATGTACATAATGATGTTTATTTCTGAATTAATATTTTATAAACTATTAATTAAATATGATATTTGGTTTATTTCTTTGATGTGGCAACCCTTGATGAAAATATGTACGGATATCCAACAAAAATATTACCTAAACATGTTAAGTTTGATGTTGATATTGCCTTCATTATAAATAAAAATAATTAAAAAAATTTATAAAATAATTAAACAGGTGGCAACCCGTTTTAAAAAAAATTTGTTTCAAGAAGATATTTAATTTAAAAGCGATATAAAAATCTTATTTTACCAATAATTTTTTGATTGAAAACTGAAAAATGTGGCAACCTTTAGCATAATTTTTTAACAAATATTCTCAACCTTTTTTAAGACTATTTTCTTAATAAACATCATCAACTGCATTTTTGTAATATTTTAAAGTTGACTATTATTTTATATTCTACACTTTTCTCAGGAACTTTATGCAACACAAAATTTTAAACAAATGGCAACAAATTTTCTAAAATACTTTTCAGTTTTAAGTAATTTTTCAGCCGAAACCCATTATTGCAGAAATTCAATTGGCTACTAAAATTTATTGAATAAAATTTCGAAAATAGGTGGCAACCTTCTTTAAATATATTTATCTTAAAAAAAATTTTCATAATAATAAGTTTTATAAATTCATTAAATTTTTTTTAGTGGATTTTTATTTCATTAATTTTGCTAAATGAATATAAATATTAAATACGTGGCAACGCTTCCCAAAAACTATTTTCAGTTTTAAGAAAACTCTTATTTTAAAATCATTATTGTAGCAAATTACACATTTTTTTGAAATCAATTTTGGAACAAGTGGCAACCTTCTGAACAAATTTATTCGATTATACGGTTTCTTTAAATTTTTCTGGTTATTTAATATTCTAACTCATTTTGTACTCACTGTTTTTATTTATAACACTTTTATTGTATAACATTTTTTTTAAACAGATGGCAACTCTACTAAAAAAATATAAACAACTGAGAATTACCACAATTTAAACAACAGTACAGTACAATGTAATCGAAATCGAACCATATCTATATCCCTGTAACTCATTGAAAACCCTCATTGTCTCCTGCGCCTAAAAGCACTCTTCTTTATACGCAATCACCTTAAAACGATTACCATTAACACATGGGCACGTTCCTCTCCAGCTAACATGACCACCATTGTTTTCATAGTTACTACCTTACGTACAACAACATCAACATTACACAACAACAAACACACAAAGAACTGCCACTATGCCACAATCTCTACAGTACACTAACAAAAGCCTTAATTTTGCTAGCCTTCGAGACCTCAAGCTGAAATAGCAAGTTGCAGCTGCTGCAACACTGAGCGTGTTATCAGTGCGTTGCATACAGCAGTTGAAGACAACAATGACGATAACTTAGCCGTTAACATCATTGTCAACAAGCACACAACAACGTTCAACAACAACAAAAACAACAAGCAATAGAAAACAGCGAGCAACCACTACGAAATGTCAACAGTTGTATTGACGACAAAAGGTGGGCAGGAAAACAAAACACAAAGCTTTGCCGATGGCGCCACTAAAACAGCAGGAGTAGCAACATTAGCGGTAGTTTCTAGAACAAGCACTGCAAATGAGAAATCTCTAGGCTTTGAGCAGCGTCAGGTGTATTTCATTTTCCCATGTACCTACTGTCATTGTTGTTATTATTATTGTTTTAGAGTCAACTATTATGAGGCAGTGCATCATTAGGAACTTTCAGCAGCACTGTTTGGTACACAAATGAACACATGCGGTATGTGTTTGTGGCGGTTTGATTGCTGACATTTGCATACTTTTGCATACTTATAGGGTGTGTTCCTCAGGTGCTTATGTGCAATAGTTTGGCAATGCTGTAAGTAGTCTATTGTTCTTCATGTGTTAACTAACATCTTTTGTTTGGAGTTTTGTAGTTTTGGACTTTCTTGCTCTGGTGTTTCCCATTTTTGGTGGAATTTTGATTTTTCTTTGGAAATTATTGACACTTAACTAAAATATTTTGCTTTTAGAAGAATTTAGAATTTGAGAATATCTAGTAGTAAATTTGTTTCCAATCTTCACACATATAATTTTTATAAGTAATGTGAACTAAAATTTTTTTCAGCCAATTGGCAACTCTGTTGCTTTATTTAAGAAAAAAGTTTCATATTAACATTCACATCTCACAGACTAGCAAGAATTAATATAATCCAAATGTGTTTATAATAAAAACAAAGCAATAAATTGATTGTCTTACGAGCTATTGTTTGACATATTTTATATCATTGCGCCTATAAATATGCTAACGAGTAAAGCGTAAATAAAGAAATTATATGTACATTATAGGTCTACAATTGAAAGATACGAAACACTATATCTTAAGAATATCCTGCAGGAAAAATTCAATAAAGTATATGATAGTTTTTATATATGAGAAAGAAAATACGAAAAATATACCGTTGAACTACCCTAACTCTTCCCACAACTTCGAGTTAGAGAGACTTCCGAGTTAACGCAGGTATTCTGTATGAAATTTGACTTCTATTTCCAGTTCAAGAGTTCAAGTTATGGAGAACTTCGAGTTATGGAAGTTCATTGTAATTGTATTGACCATGTAGGCTGCTTTCAATAATTCGTCTTGAGCAAAAGAATTGGAATCGTCAGCATGATAGAACTGACAAACATTCACTGTGTTAAACAAAGAGTATTCCTCTTAACCCTCTTAATTTCTACTATATCTAATCTTTCATCCTAAATGTAGGCAACAATTTATTTTTTACTCAGAATGAAGGTTTAATATGAATAGGTATATACATATAAAGAGGAGATTCTAAAAAAGAAATATAACGCTTTTCATTGAATGTTATGGTAAAGAATTCAGCTTTATAATAAAGACAAGGCCTTTCCATTATGATTTTGAAATTATTTCGGGCATATGACCGACACGATTGGGTCGAATAAATTCCAGCCTAGAGGACAATTGTCGACTACTTTTTGCAGCGATTGGGGCCATATGCCAGTAATAAATGTCGTTCCGGTGTAAGTAAGTCAAGTTACAGTTGTAAAGAGATCATCTTCCAAAATGTAGAGCCTTATTGAAAATCACACCTCTAAAAACACATACGTTTTAGAAGTATGTATTACAAATTAGTACGGATAAAAGTCAAGTTCAAGAGAAATACCGAAAATATTAACAAAATCGTCAATGGAGTTTGCCATACTTTGCAAAATGAAAATTGCAATTGAGAGTTTTTTTCTTCTTATCAGGTTATTCGAAAATATATTGTGAAATAATCGCCCCTATTCCCGTTGTAGTCATCGTTTTAAAACGACATAAGAACGCCTATTTGGCATTCCTGTTGGCGTTAACGACATTTATCGAAAATAAATTGAGATTCCCCAATTTGAAAAGAGTATAGAAACGACATAGAAACAGTCGTTTTTATCGTTGCTATAATTGTGAGCGACATAGAAACGACGCGGTTGTTTGAAGGAATATTTGATGTGAAGATGAAAATTCCAAATCGGAAATAGTTTGAAATTTTAATTTCTGAAATGGAAAAATATCCTGCATATGCCAAGGACTTTAGAAAAGGGATAAATCCTTTAAATTTCAATTTTTTGGGAGGAATATTTTTTTTTCTAAAAAAAAAACAAAATCCATTCCACCGCCATTTTTATATCTAAGAGTATATTTAAGATATGAAAGGTCTTAAAATTCAAAACGAAGAAAAAAATAGTACTCCAACAAGACGAGGAGTTAATAAACAGATACCCATGTCTCCTTTGGCTGGACCACTAGGTAGAGTAGTCGGATTAGCCAGAAGCAAGGAGCATGAGACGCTGGAAGTATAACATATTTTAGAAGAAAGTTAGGAGGACGCAGATGTCACCACTACTTCTTTTAAAAAATCAAATAAAGATGGAAGACTAATATTGTTGTACGTTAGTACAATAATTACAGTGATAACGTTGTTTAGAGTCAATAGAGAATAGCATAAAATCCACTAAGGACTGCTTTAAAAATGTGTCTCGTTACATAAGAAAGAAATTTTTATATGGAAAAAGAGCGCCTTAAAGTACACTATAAAAATATGTAGACAAATTTCGAAAACTTTTCTTAGGCGTTACGATATACTACAAGAATACCAATTTACGAACGAAACGACGATAAGAACGACGACGACTTAGAAGTGACTATTAAAACGACAACGGGAAAAGGGTCGAATATGAACCTCTCAAGAGACATTTCAAAAAGAAAATATATACCTGAGAGTAAAATAAATTAATAAATCGATAACATTGTACAACACTTGGCTTATTACTACTAGGTATTGGACCAAACTAGTTTTTTTTTCGGGAGATTAAGTCATAAGTAAAAAACGTATATTTTCCGCCCACAAAATCGAAATATTTCCCCTCGAAGTTCGGGAAAGGGTGGTTGAAAAGCATTATTACTAATTACAGGCTATAGTTATTAAAAAATCAAAAGTATTGGAATAAACTACATTTCCTTATTATTTCAATAATAATCGACAATTGACATTTGTCGATCAATCTTATTAGGCAGATGCTCGAGAAATACTAGACACATTTTTTTAAACTTAGTACGGTTGTGGATGTGGTTAAGCGCCCTCTCTACTGCTATGCGTATTTATAAAATTGCTGTAGATAGATTGTTTCGAAAATCTTGCAGACCCGAGAGATTGTTTGCACTACCACAACGTTAACAGTCATTAACTTAGCAATTTGTGTTGTATAGCTATTATTATCCAGAAGCTATTGTCAATTTAATGACTACATACGCAGACAACCAACTTCTGGAAGGAAAAAATGAAGAAAAGCAACTACAACAACAACAAGAAATATTATAATCAAACATATAGGTATACCCTTAGATCTTGCAACAAACCCCACTCCACTCTGGATTATTGGTATGAGTGTGATATGACGGAAACATAAACTATATGTCGACACTGTTGTAATTTTTTCGCTTCCCCCATGCAAGTATATACCCGTAAGTGTATGTAACTTTGTAAGTGCGTTTTTGGGTATTTGCGAAATGGGGTTGAGTCAATAAAAATATTATAACGCAATAAATGCGAAGACATATTCATGATGATTCAGGGTGATGGAAAAACAGCCATCGAATGCCAAAGGAAGGAACAATTCAATATTTATATGAATATGTATGCGGACGCAGAGCAACTAAACTCTTGGTGAGTTGCCGCAATACTACGCTCGAGTTGCCTTATATTAACATAAACGCAGTTAAAGTACATTTGTATGTGTGTGCTTGTCGCCAAAATCTCTTCATATACGAGACAATAATAATAATAAATATCAAATGAAACGGAAGCAAATCGTAGCATATTGTTAGCAACGGAAGCGGCTATGATCCGTGAATTATGCTACAGCTTTCTATACACATAGTGCGCATCCATACATATGTGGATACAAAATTTTTTCTCCAGGGCTCTTTTTGCAACCGGAAAGCGAAATCTTCAACCTACCAGCAAAATGGAATTCAAGCGTGGAAATTTATGGTAGGTTGTGTATGTGTTTGTATTTGTATTTGTAGAGTCAAGCGACAGGAAAAGCGGTTAATCAAGCAATCGTGCCAGTAGCATATATTTGGGTGTTGAAGCATATGTTGGCTGGCGCTAGCGGAATTTAAGTAAAAGAATTCAATTAGTATTGACAAAGAATAAAATCGATATTGAAGTGTATGAAAATGTTAGTAACAGATCGAGGAGGAAATTCCACTCATAGATGTATATTTACTGCCTACTTATATAATCTGTGAAAATAGATAATATTATAATATAATTTATGGCAATTAGTATACTCCAAAATAATTTAAATTCATTTTCCTTCATTAAAAATAAATATTATTTCCTACTCCTTTACGCTCTTAAACTATATAAACATATTTTTGAAATATCATCCTAAATGTAGGCAACAAAAGTAATATATTTAAATTGATTGCCACTTTCACTAAATTGAATCTTCAAAGTGTGTTTCCAACATACTTTAGCCTAATATTGACTAGTCAAAACCACGCTAGGTGGCGCTGATGTCAAATTATGCTTACTCATCGTATTTCTAAACCCAATTTGATTATGTAAAAGTTTTATATATATTTGTGTGATTAATACGTCTGCCAGAAAACGAGCTACAAGGCTCGTATTTAAAAATTTGCATTCTTTAAATTAACAATTAGCTACGTAATGGAAAAAATTTCTCAATAAATAGATCTTCTAGCCGGAGTTGGATCCAAATTAATTTTACAAGTATTAGTAGTGATCTGATGCGATTCTTATCATTGCATATAATTGACATAAACGGTCGTCAGCTCTGAAAGTGGAAAACGAATGTACTTTTCTATCTCGCCTGACCTCGGAACCCAAAGGCTTTGAATTGCTATGAGATTTCTTAGGAAAAAAAGTTTCGGCAAATTAGTGCAAATTGAGAGAAGGGTTGGTCTTAACGTTTTTAAACTCAACAGACAACAGGGTGTTTAAAAAACCATTAATTGAGCTAAATAGTTCAGTTGATATAAAAATAAAAAAACAAGTAAGGAAAGGCTAAGTTCGAACATTTTATACTCTCGCAATTTATTGATATATTTTTATTAAGATAACACGCAATTTGACCCAATTTGAAAATCCTATAATTAGGTATATGAGAGCTAGGGGAAGTTACACTATTAGAATACCTAAGAGATTTACCGAAATTTTCGGTGAAAAATTACCATGGGGCACTAAATTCTTCATATTCGATATATGGGACTTTGAAAAACTATAGTCCGATTTCGACAATTTTTTCACAAATGATGCGACAGATCATATACAGTAATTGTGTAAAGTTTTATTTCGATATCTTCATTGCTTTCTTATGTATATATTATAAAGTGAAGGAATAAGATGGGGTTCAAAATTGAGTTACATGGGAACTTGTCGTGGTTGTGAACCGATTTCATGCATTTTCCACACGTGTCATCAGGGTGTCAAGAAAATATTATATACCGAATTTCATTCGAATCGGTCGAGTAGAGCCTGAGATATGGTTTTTGACCCATAAGTGGGCGATGCCACGCCCATTTTCCATTTTGTAAAAAAATCTGAGTGCAGCTTCCTTCGGCAATTTCTTCTGTAAATTTTAGTATTTCTGACATTTTTCGTTAATGAGATAACCCACTTTTAGTAATTTACAACCTAACCTTTGTATGGGAGGGGGGCGTGTTTATTATCCGACTTCAACTATTTTTATGGTGTGTGGTGGGGTACGTAAGAGAACCGTTTGGCTTAATAGCTTTATTGGTTTGCGAGATATATACAAATAACCGATTTAGGGGCGGGGCCACGCCCACTTACCCAAAAAAATTACATCCAAATATACCCCTTCCTAGTGCGTTCCTTTGTCCCAAATTTTACTTTTATAATTTTATTTATGACTTAGTTATGACACTTTATGTGTTTTTGATTTTCGACATTTTGGGGGCGTGGAAATCCGATTTCGCCGGTTTTCATTTTGTCATTTTGTGGGCGTGGCAGTGGTGTGATTTCCCAATTTTCGAATTTTGGGACCTCACACGGTCCCAAGGAACAAGTGTTCCAAGCTTCGTCAAGATATCTCAATTTTTACTCAAGTTATCGCTTTCACGGACGGACGGGCGGACGGACGGGCGGACGGACGGACAGACAGACATTCGGATTGTGATTCGTCTCGTCACCCTGATCATTTTGATATATATATAACCCTATATCTAACTCGTTTAGTTTTATGACTTACAAACAACCGTTATGTGAACAAAACTATAATACTCTCTTAGCAACTTTTGTTGCGAGAGTATAATAAATAAATTGTTGATTTTTATAAGAGATCTCTTATAACCTATCTTTTAGGTTACTTCTATTAGTCTACTAACTCAGGCGAAATGTTCACAGTGCATTAACACTCCACTTTATGCTTGATTTAGTTTTCAAGAGACAAAAATCACTTCTGATTTTCGCAAAATCTCCTCTAAAATTGTGATCTGACCCAGAAACCCATACAATTTTATGTTTCAAATAATTAAAAAAGCAAAATATTTATTCTCAACTCGATTTAGTGCACACAGAAATATATGTAAATCATGAATTAAGTAGATTCCACTCAATTTTTATAATCTTAACTTTCACAGAGACCACTCGCTTTGGGAAAACGATAAAATATTTGAGGATCGTAAAATCCTTCAAAAATGCTAGCTGTAAATAACGGCGATAAAATCAAAAGTAAATTACGGTATATAAAGCCTATGCTCGCATATAATGCCTATAAGTGGGCGGCTATAAAATGTTGCACCTTTTTATGACTTAATCATAAAAGCGCTTGAGACAGCTCTAAGTAGGTGAGAGTGTAGACGTAATCATCTAAGGCGATTCCAGCAAGGATATGTTTAAATATTTATTTATATTATATATTGTATATCCTTTGGAAGAATATAAATTATATTGCTGGCGAGTTGCTTCATTGCTTTCTAACTGGACAATATCCTTTCAAATAGCTCTCCTTGTAGCTTGCTTTTTTTCTCTTCGCTATAAGCGGTTTTAAACTTTGTTGTATTTAATTTTATGATCTCAGCTCTGCATTGTTTGTTGTAATTTATGAGTTTTACTAATGCTGCTGCGTCACCGTTTATACCTCGAATTTCCAAAGCACATACTGATACTGCGATTCTCCATTGAAACTCTCTCACACTCTTACAGTCCTGCAATTTAATTCCCCAATCTTTCTCTGTTTTGTGTGTATTTTTAATCTATTAAACTCCAATCAATGGCAAATTGCATTTATTGCCTACAATAACAAAAGCAAAGCCGGCAATTTCGGCATTGTAGCAAAGGCAAGTTGTCAAATTTGCAATTCGTTAAAGAAACGCGAACGCAAAAAGAAGCGATTGGAAATGTCAACAGAGTCAACTTGCTTTTAAAATACATACATACACATATTATATATATAAAAGAGTATATATATTCATATATACATATATACTCGTATGCATGCATAAACACTCCAATATCCATCACTCATCACACACGCTGATTGGGAAATGTCAATAATTTTTATGAGGTCCATAAAAGTGCACGGCAATATGTTGCATGTATATATCTCGAAGCGCCGCCGGTTCTACTGCAGGTAGGTAGGTAGTAGTCGTGGCAAATGTCTTTCCAAAGCAGCCGCACAACTTAATAAAATAAACCAATAAAATGTTGAATGGCTTTATGATGAGTACCGTTATCAAAAATATATGCGCAAATAATTTCAGAAAAATTGTATTCCCGTTTTTATGAGCGTCTCTGCATGTTGCCTGTGACTCACAAGACTACACAAAATACACTCGAGAAAAAAAAAATGAAAATAAAAAAATGCAATAAAACTGATTGTAAGCAAATCAACCTTTTCAACAGATTTCGATTATGCATAAAATGAAATGGTTAGCAAACACTTGCACAAACACACACTTACATAAAAGAATACATATGTGTTCAAATATTCAGCAAAAAGCTGCATATAAAAGTCATACAGCAAGTAAAACTAAATTCCATAGCATACCAGCAGGCGCTCGCATGCAAATGCCTTCAAAAACACACACACACACATGCATTTGCCAACATTTGTATTAATATATTTATTGCGTTCATGCCACTTATGTGCCAGTGTGTGGTTTTTTCACTTGTCAGCTGTCATTTGCAGCCAATTTTACATGGCAAAAAGGCTTCGCCGCTATAGCCTGCTTTGCTCCAACACGGCGCGTGCTGTGTTGACTTTGTGCTGTGTGTATTTTACAAAAGCGTATTCTTTATGCAAAATTCGTCTCTCTTTACTACTCCAGGGTACACATACTCTTCGTTGTATGCTTGAGTGTGTTTGGCGAATTTATAGTATTTATAAAGTGATACCTTTGTGTAAAGCATAAAAGTCATTTTAAGATTATTATACCACACACACCTAGACACAGTGAGTGACAAACACAAAAGCACTACATTAGGCATTATTTGTGTGTGACATTACAATATTATTTGATAAAAATATGATTTTGATTTATACTTTTTGTAAATTTAATACTCGGAAAGTTTCAGCTTCAAATTGCTTTGTCAAAGTGGTTTTTATGAAAATATTTATTAAAAATGAGAGAAAAATTATGAAATTTGAATTATTTGTGGAAAAATATTCGTATAAGAGTCTCAAACGAGCTCACACCAGCACTAAACTTCTTCTAAATAATTATTATTCTTCTACAATAAAATGTATTTTTCCTTGAAACGTTGCCATCAAAAGTTGATTGAACCCATGTCTCGATCTGTCATATTTATTTCACTTTTTTGGTCATCTAGTTACAATTAAAGAGTGGAACCACCGTCTTATTGTGAAATCTCTGTTTGATGCTCTGTCAGAAGCAATTTCTTCCGATTAATCAATTCCGGTAATCAGCGAGCCCGAGAACCCGTGAGTCATAAGTTTCAAGCGATTCCGATAAATTGAAAAAACAAGTCCGCCATATTGGATTCGCCATTTGGAAATTTAAAACTGCGACACCAGATTCGCAATCCATGTCCGTTTAAACCACCAATTAACGAGTTTTAAGCAAATTCGATGAATTTTAAAAATTGCTGTCTGCCATATTGGTTTCCTGGGGTTATGTCAAAACCCTGATCTGATTGCGTTAAACGGATCTCAAATTCGGATTCTGCGAGCAACATATGGTACACATAGTAAGACACCCAGGTCATAACAAAAACATTTATTTGTGTGGCTGTGTAATATTTATAGGCACTAGTCTTCAATCATTTATTTTTATCAGATTTTTACCTTGAAAGTACGAAGAGATTGCCTACAAAGATCTTGGTTAAGAAGTTCCAGTATAAGATTTTCTTAGAAAGCAATAAATTAAAATTCGCATACAAAAAAATTACAGCTTTTAAAAATATGACGATTTTTAAAACTTAAGAACTCCCTAACATCTGTTACACTACTATACTATAAGTCATATTTATGGATTAGGTTATTATTGCAATTCGAATGCGTTTGTATGATTTAAAACCAAATTTATTTTAAACCATATCTTTATCAATATGGCTGATCTATTGAGATGAACTTCTCATGATTCCATATATGATTCCACTTCAACAGATTTGGAAGGAACTCGAAGATAAAGTATAGATTAAAGATAGTTTTATAAAACGTCGTCGAGGTAGTTCCGAGATTCTCTAGATGCGTTTAAATTTGAAAAATAGTAAATCATATAAATTTTGTTTTATATAAAATAATCTGCCCTTATACCTTATATATACAAGACTATATCTTAACTTAATTTTGCTAAAAGTGATTAATACCCGACTTTATTTTTTGGCATTTTTGGCAGAGATGTACACTATTATGAGGAAAAGAATCCCTCAGAATTTCTTTCGAATACCGGCGAGGTTTTTGGAAACTGGTACTGAGGTTCCAATATGCGGTATCCGTAGCTTCGAAAAGTTATATTCCGATTTCGAAAACTTTTAAATGAATGATGTTACACCTCGATCTAGCCCATTAATATTCCAAAATTAATGTAGCTTTGTGTCCGCACAACAGTTGCTTATTTTCACATAGATTTAATTAAAATCAAAATTTTGCGAAAATTCGAATTTTCAAAATTCAGCCTGATCAACACCCTTTATTCAATTTACCATAATATACTCAAATTTTCGAATATCTTTATGAAATTTTCATTGTTATCAAGCGTATAACTTGTAGTTTTTAAAACTTTACATTTAAAACATTGTTCCCCTTCATGAAAATAGTCAAAAGTTCAGTAGTATCGAATTTAAAAAATTTCAATCTCAGCGCTTCATTGCCCATAACTCTGTAGAAATGAAAGCTAGGAGACTTAAACTGATAGCAAATGATAGCTGAGAGAATCTGCTGCAGAAATAAACTGAGTTAAATTTTAAGAAAATTTTTGGAAAATTTTCCTAATTTCTATTCATTTCACTAATTTTCTAAAAATTGAATTTTTTATATTTTTTTACTTTATCCAAAGTTTCCCACCCGAAGAAAGAAAATAAATATGACCCCACATCCACTCAAAATGTAAATAAACCATACTTACCGAGACCCAATCAAAATTATTAACAAGTTTAAACTTATAAACCTCAAGTCGCCTAAACAAAATGTAAACAAAAACCCAAAATGTAAACAAACTCCGGGCAAAGGTCAATGGCCTTGACCAAAAGGTAAACAAACCCCGGCCAAAGGTCAATGACCTCGGCCAAAAGGTAAACAAACCCCGCCCAAAGGTCGATGACCTCTTCCAAAATGTAAATAAACCCCGACCAAAGGTCAATGACCTCTGCCAAAAGGTAAACAAACCCCGGCCAAAGGTCAATGATCTCGTCCAAAAGGTAAACAAACCCCAGCCAAATATCAATGACCTCTTCAGGTTTGTTTACATTTTGGGTTCACGTGATGTCAGGTTTATTTACATTTTGGTGATCACGTGATGTCAGGTTTGTTTACATTTTGGGGATCACGTGATGTCAGGTTTGCTTACATTTTGGGTTCACGTGATGTCAGGTTTATTTACATTTTGGTGATCACGTGATGTCAGGTTTGTTTACATTTTGGAGATCACATGATGCCAGGTTTGTTTACATTTTGGGGATCACGTGATGTCAGGTTTGTTTACATTTTGGGATCACGTGATGTCAGGTTTGTTTACATTTTGGGATCACGTGATGTCAGGTTTGTTTCCATTTTGGGGATTATGTGATGTCAAGTTTGTTTACATTTTGGGTGGATGTGGGGTTAGATTTTATTTTCTTTCTTCAAGTGGTAAACTTGGTAAAGAAATTTGATGAAATGTATAAAAATTGGGCAAATTTTCCAAAAAAATTCTTAAAATTTGACTCGGTTTATTTCTACAGCAGATTCTCTCAGCTGTCATTTGCTATCAGTTTAAGTCTCTTAGCTTTAATTTCTACAGTGTTATGGGCAATGAAGCGCTGAGTTTGAAATTCATTAAATACGATAATATTGAATTTTTGACTAATTTCATGAAAGGGAACAAGGTTTTAAATTTAAAGTTTTAAAAACTATAAGTGATACGCTTGATAATACTGAAAATTTCATAAAGATATTCGAAAATTTGTGTATGTTATGGTAAATTGAATATCAAGTGTTGATCAGACTGAATTTTGAAAATTCGAATTTTCGCAAAATTTTGGTTTTAATTAAATCTATGTGAAAAAAATAAGGAACTGTTGTGTTTGCAACATAGTTTTTTTTACGATCAACAAGTGTTATATACCCTGAGTGGTATATAGAACCCTATATCTGACTTTTTTTAGTTTTAGGACTTATAAACAACCGTTAGATGAACACAACTATTGTATTATCTTTGCAACTTGTTGCGAGAGTATAAAAATATTAAACAATTAAATCTTATAAGGATATATTATATATGAAAGAGCTGAAAGAGTATATGAGAGTTGTTGCCATCTTCTCCTACGTCACTGCACGCAAATAACCAATTGCAAGAATGCACATAAAAGTGGCAAAATAATTTATTTGTCACAGCGACCGGCTGGTGCAACGTCATTGCAACGGCACACACAAATAGTCACACACACACAAATTTAATCCAATCACACTTAAGGCATCAATGTGAAAAAGCTTTTGATTCACCTGGGCCTGAGGTTGTCTGCCGGCAAACCTGCGACGCTGCAAACAAACAGCAAATAAACAGTGAATGAAAAAATACAAAAATAACAACGCTACAACGTTAATAATATTTTCCGCCATTTTCACATATCCCACCATGGAGTGCCGAGCACCTTAGTCAGCGTTGGATGCGCAATCATAAAATTGCCGCTGCAGACAAATATAAAAAATCGCTCTGGTGTTATTATGCTGCTGCAGGTAGTTGTTGTTGTTGGCATTGCATTCGCTGGCATACTCTCGCCAACTTAAAAATGAATTAACCATAAAATTCAGTGCCGATAGTTGTGGGTGGGAGGAGTGCGTTGCAAGTGTGCTCTCCGAGTCAGTGTTCATGTATGTTGCAATGAAATGCAAACGGATTCGAATTGCAATTGCGAATGTGTGTCTGTAGTTGAGCGCGTTATTAACCTGCTTTAAATGCGAGTTTAAATGTTTATGTGCATTACAAAGGCATAAACATAAGTCCACCAGCCAGCATAGTTTGCTGCAGCTGTTTATGTGGAGATATAAAAATGCACACAAATACAGGGTGATGCAAATGTATGAAAAAATATTGGATTTTTTGTTAATAAAAAAATTGTGAAAAATATTAGGTTGGTAAATATCTCACATCCACCTTTGTCTTTTGAATTTCGCGGCTATATATAAAGCGCTACAGAGCCCGTATCTGCCAATACTATAAATCTTTAGCATACAAAACGACGCTATGCATGCTTAGTTTGGATATTACGTTCAACAGTTATAGACGGGTAAACATGGAGTTTACTAACGCCGAAATTCGTGCTATATTAAAATGTTCCTTCGTTAAAGGCAAGTCCGCTAGAGAAACGTTCCGTGAGATTAATAGTGTTTTGGGGGATGGTACTCTATCATTTCGAACTGCGGAGCAATGATTTCGACGATTCAGAGCGGGTGAAAAGAACATTATGGATAAACAAGCCAGCGGAAGACCTGTAACGATGAATACCGATCAAATCATGGAAAACATCGAGTTAGAGCGGCATGTGCCATCTCGTGATCGCCCAGGAGATGGGAGTTAGTCACCAAACCATTTTCAACCATCTGCAGAAGGCTGGATACACAAAAAAGCTTGATGTTTGGGTGCCGCATGATTTGACGCAAAAAAAACCTTCTGGACCGAATCAACGCCTGCGATATGCTGCTGAAACGGAACGAACTCGACCCATTTTTGAAGAGGATGGTGACTGGCGACGAAAAATTAATCACATAAGACAATATCAAGCGAAAACGGTCTTGGTCGAAGGCTCATCCACTATGAGCTGCTCCCATATGGCCAGACGCTTAATTCTATCATCTACTGCGAACAACTGAACCGCTTGAAGCAGCCGATCGACCAGAAGCGTCCAGAATTGGCCAACAGGAAGGGTGTAGTGTTCCACCAAAACAACACCGGACCACACACTTCGTTGATGACTCGTCAGAAGCTACGAGTGCTCGGATGGGAGGTTTTATCGCATCCACCATATAGCCCGGACATAGCGCAAAGTGATTACCATCTGTTCCTGTCCATGGCGAACGCCTTTGGCGGTGTAAAGTTGAACTCAAAACAGGCTTGTGAAAAGTGGCTGTCCGAGTTCTTCGCAAATAAGTGGGCTCTCGAGGGGGTTATTATGGAATTGCCGTCTGGATGGAAACATATTATCGAACGAAACGGTGCATATTTCATATTCATTAAATCCAGTTTCCAGTCTTATTTTTCTTCGCTATATGAGAAGACGATGGTCTTAAGCGGACGATGTTCCGGCTTTAAGATCGTTGTTGTTGTCACCCAAATAATTTTGAGGAATGCTGCCGATATGACAGTACTTGTCCTTATAAAAACAAAACTAAAATTATTTTCTTCGCTTTTGATTACAAAAATTTAGAAAACCAACATATGAACCACCCTATACATACATATATATGTACACTTAATCATCGAATACTACATGCGGGTACTGTCGTTTGGAATGTTTTTGGGCAATTGGGACTTGTCTTTGCAGCAAATAAATAAACTCAGAAAAAGAACGAAGAACAACAACAATGACAATAAATGCAACGCTGCCAACCACTGCGCTTACAGCCACCGCTGAATGCATTGAAATTTATGGCAATCATAAAAATTCATTTCTACCGTGTGGCACGAGCGATACTTGCACCCACTACCAGCGAGTCGCCACATAAAATGTTGTGTTTTTTAGCACGAATGTGTATTGTTGTTGCTGTTCGTGTGCTTGCATGTGTCATGCGACCTTATTTAATATTAAGTACGAGCGAAAGTAGAAAGTATTGTGGAAGTTCATTTTATGCTGCTGCTGCATACCTGCGAAAATCACCAGCCACCGGCCAGCGAGAGAGAGTGAGAGAGACAGTACCATGTAGGAGCTTGCCGAAAAGAGGCGCCAAATAAAGTCGATGGCAACAAATGTGACGCAGGAAGCACATTCCAACTGGCAAATTACATGACACAACATACATAACGGTATATGACAGAGTTGCACTGCTATAAAGTAACTGCCACGAACGCAACATTATTAGCCACCTACACAGTGTAACGGTATGCCGTGCCACGCAAAGCCACACATATTAATGAACAAACAAAAACAACAACAACACAAAATATCTCGTATTCTTCTCTCTTCTCTCTTACACATTTGTCTATCCCAGTGCTTTGTAATACAGTTTATGACAGCTCAGGTGAATTGACAAAATTTATAGGCAAATATTCGTGTTTTTATGTGCAATAATGGGTAGCTAGCATACAAATAGGCGCATAAGCATAAAGCGCATGCAGCACACTTGAATTGTCTCACATGTTACGTGCAAAATACTCTCACAACAACAGCGACATTGTATTTTTGTATTATGGTTTATAGCTCATAATGTGTCATTACAAATAAATAATTTAATTGCACCGAAAAGTTCATATTGACAAAGGGTTGCCATGCAATGCGGTCGTAAAAATTGTAATGGGCAACTACAACATCCAAAGATAGTGCACATATGAGGAAGATTTTGAATTTAATATTTTTTTTTGTTTTTACGTTCGAACGCATTTGACGAAATTTTTCCTTTTATAAAGAATTTTTCTATGAAAAAGTCTAATTAAAGTTCCGGATATCACTATCGAGAACATATTAAAATCTTGTCGAAACCCAATAATCCAGCTCGGAATCACTCTTACCGATAGGTGCTACTTTGGACAGTTTAGGCAATTTAAAAGTAAAGTCCTCTCTCAACGAACAAAAACCAAACTCTACAAGTTCCTCATCATTCCCGTCCTACTTTATGGTGCAGAAGCGTGGACGACACTGGGAGTTTCCGAGACGACACTTTTGCGCAAGATTTATGGTCCTCAGAATAATGGCAACAACGAATACCGCAGACGATGGAACAATGAGCTGTACGAGTTATACGGCGACATTGACATAGTTCAGCGAATAAAAAGACAGCGGCTACGCTGGCTAGGTCATTTTGTCCGCAAGGACGAAAACACTCCAGCTCCGAAAGTGTTCAATGCAGTACCCACTGGTGGAAGTCGCGGGAGAGGAAGGCCTCCACTCCGTTGGGAAGACCAGGAGGAGAGCGACCTGGTTACACTTGGGATTTCCAACTGGCGCCGAATTGCGAAGGACATAGAGGAATGGCGCGCTGTTGTCGATTCGGCTATAAACGGCTAAACGGTTTCTACGCCAATTGCATACACACAGAACTTCATGAGACCTTTAGATCTTTTTTGTCATTCATCTGACTCTGATAAGAGATCGAGATTTAACGAGAAGAAGACTCCAGACGAAAAACAAAAATTCATTATCTCAATAACAAAAACCTATCAGCGAATGCAGAACTCATTAGAAATAGCTGATGGAGTCAGATGGATAATTGTCTAGTACTTTGGATAAAATAGATTTGAGATAAAATGGATTTCATAAGACGACATCGGCAAATTATGTTGAAGCCTCTAATATCATAAATTTTTCGAATTGATAGCCTTTGAGTCTTTCAGCTTGTATGCTTGTAAAAGTACAGCCATTTCATGTTCTCTTTATTTTTGGAAAGTCACACGTAGTCGTGCCCGGCGAAAAGGGAGGCTGGGCATTGTAACAGTACCCTTTTTGACAATGAATTCAAAAACAAGCAACCAAGTGTGAGTTTTTAACAAAGAACAAGTAGTCTTCAAAGTTCTGGTATATAGGAAGTAGGCGTGGTTGTGAAGCGATTTGGCCTATTTTCACAAAATATCATTGGGATGTAAGGAAACTATTATTAACCAAGTTTCATTGAAATCGGTAGAGTAGTTCCTGAGATATGGTTTTTGACCCATAAGTGGGTGACGCCACGCCCATTTACCATTTTGTAAAAAAATCTGAGTGTAGCTTCCATCTGCCATTTCTTATGTGAAATTTAGTGTTTCTGTTGTTTTTCGTTAGTGAGTTAACCCACTTTAAGTAATTTTCAACCTAACCTTTGTATGGGAGGTGGGCGTGTTTATTATCCGATTTCAACTAATTTCATGGTGTGTGGTGGGGTACGTAAGAGAACTGACTGCAGAAAGTTTGGTTTATATAGCTTTATTGGTTTGCGATATATATACAAATAACCGATTTGGGGGCGGGGCCACGCCCACTTTCTAAAAAAAATTACATCCAAAAATGCCCTTTCCTAGTGCGATCCTCTATTCCAAATTTTACTTTTATAACTTTATTTATGGCTTAGTTAAGACACTTTTTGTGTTTTTGGTTTTAGCCATTTTGTGGGCGTGGCAGTGATCCGATTTTGCCCACAACCCTCTCACGGTCCCAAGGAACGTGTGTTCCAAGTTTCATCAAAATATCTCAATTTTTACTCAATTATCCGTTGCACGGACGGACGGACGGACAGACGGACAGACAGACATTCGGATTTTGACTCGTCTCGTCACCCTGATCATTTTGATATATATAACCCTATATCTAACTCGTTTAATTTTATGACTTACAAACAACCGTTATGTGAACAAAACTTTAATACTCTCTTAGCAACTTTTGTTGCGAGAGTATAAAAATCGCCGAAATCATAAAATAACACCTGATATCGTACTTTAGGGGCATATACTCGTAGATAAACATAATGAGAACTAAGAAATAAATTTTGACATTTGGAGAATCGGAAATTTTAAAATTCCCGTAATTCTTTGAACGCACCACTTACAAGAAATATTTAGGAATTTTCCCATATATGTATATTTAAACTAAAAGTAAGTTCATAACTTTGTGAAATGACAAGAAAGCACCCCTTTATGAGTATTTAGTCGAAAAATGTGAAATAAAATATTTTTTTTTCTATTATATTCCTCAACTTTTGCTAATTTCTTGAAGTATGCCAGAAGACGGTTTTTATCGCAGTTTCAGCGCTATATGAATGAACATTATATGAGTATTGCACAGCAGCCAAATGCAGGTCAGGAAAGCAAGCTGATAAGCCAACTTGTTTACATATAATTTGATACATATACTATATGATTTATGTTTGTAGATATATAAATTTATATAAAAAGTATATATTGTTTGTGTATTTATTATATATCTGAGTATATATGAACAGTAGTAATGCTCAAGAGTACTTGAAAATATTGCATAACATATGCAATGTGAATTAACTTAAGCCTTCAACTGGCACGATAAGAATTTATTAATGAATATTAAAAGGAAATGCTTGAAGGTATAGAGAAATCTGAGTGAATACATGAAATAGTTTAGAAGCGGAAATTATTAGCATTTCATAGAAGAATAAGTGCAATAATATGTGGAGTATTGCAAATATTAACCCTTAGCAAGTCTTAGATATACCAATTACAACAACTATATACTGTACTAAAATAATTTAGTTTGATTTGAAAATAGTTACAAATTCATAATAATGAGCACTAATTGCGGCTGCTGTTAAGTAGCTTAGCTAAGTGCAGTGTTTAATGCCTTTGATACAGCAAAGTGCACTTAAATGCAAACATACATACATATAGACTAACATATAGGGTTCTCTAACTAGTTTAGTAAATTGTCTTCGCTTTATTAATACATTTTTGTGCAGCTTCTGTTCCATTGCCTTCAAAAGCATTCAGTGCACTTGTGTCTTCTTCAAGTGCTCCTTTGCGCTTTATTACCTTATCATCTGCCTCTATCTGAGCACAGCGCTGCCACTGAGACGGCTAATCAAACTGCCTCCCGTAAACGTCAATTAAATTTCAATTTCAAGTCAAGCCACTAAATTAACAATGCCGACACAATTGCTAATATCGATTAGAGCAGCATTTCAATACTTCCTGCCATTAATAAAGCAACAGTTGCACAATTAGATTAGTACTCGTATATGCATTATGAAGTGGGAATGTTAATACATTGCAATTTCGCAAATGACTTGGATACAATGCAAAATAATCTTTGAATAAGATTTAATTCTTAAGTTTTACAAAGAAATGCTATAGTTCAAAATATAGATTTTCAGTTAATGAAGCATGTTATCGGAGACCGGCTATTGCTTGGAAAGAAAAGGGTGAAATTATCTCAATACTTCCTTTTTCCATGTCAGGTATTTTCGAGATCGAGGCTACAATATCTTGTATCTCACACTTTTGGACACCCTCGCGAAATAGCGGAAACAGAAGTACAATAGATTTGTAATACGTTGAGGGCGATCTCTAGAGACTCTATATATTACGTACTAAAGAGGCTTCACAAAGGACTGCCTCGTATAGCCCAAGTGCATTCCTCTCTTATGGGTTTCAGTCATAGAACTTAATATTAACTTACTACCTATGTTTGTAGCACCCTCTTCCCAAAATATTGTGAAAATTATGTTTTTATTTTTTTTTGTATTTTTATACTCTCGCAACAAAGTTTCTAAGAGAGTATTATAGTTTTGTTCACATAACGGTTGTTTGTAACATCCAAAACTAAACGAGTTAGATATTAGTTTTTTTTAGTTCAAAATATAGATTTTCAGTTAATGAAGCATGTTATCGGAGACCAGCTATTGCTTGGAAAGAAAATGGTGAAATTATCTCAATACTTCCTTTTTCCATGTCAGGTATTTTCGAGATCGAGGCTACAATATCTTGTATCTCACACTTTTGGACACCCTCGCGAAATAGCGGAAACCGAAGTACAATAGATTTGTAATACGTTGAGGGTGATCTCTAGAGACTCTATATATTACGTACTAAAGAGGCTTCACAAAGGACTGCCTCGTATGGCCCAAGTGTATTCCTCTCTTATGGGTTTCAGTCATAGAACTTAATATTAACTTACTACCTATGTTTGCAGCACCCACTTCCCAAAATACTTTAATTATAGTCCCGTTAGACGCTTTAATTATACAATAGGTAAGGAGGAGTCGAAGCAAATTGATAGTCAGAAGAATAGCATGTTTACCCCTCTCTTTGAATTTAAGCCATTTTCATGGTGACAAATTCAGGTTTTTCATCTCCCCGCGAATATTTTATATAACTTGTCGATCGGTTCAAGAAACATTTTTTTTTTTTTAATTTAAAGAATTTAAAGAATTTTTGAGCGAAAGGCCATATACTTAACGAAATCGGCAAGGGAACTCAACGAACCTTTATTTATTTATATATCTATTTATTTTCTATATTTGAAATTAAGTGGCAACATATCATATTTTTTGGTAAAATCGTTCCTTAAGGACTATATATTTTACAACTGTATATAGTTTTTATTATTTTAAAATGGTGACAAGCTTGGATATAAAACTAATTGCAAGACTTTCAAAGTAGTTAATAAGACTATATCGCAAATAATCAGTATATATATTATAGTTAATCAGGTGGCAACTCCATAAAATAATTTTTTTCTTTCCGAAGATGGAATTAACTTTTTTGACAAAAAACATATTGTGAAAATTATGTTTTTATTTTTTTTTGTATTTTTATACTCTCGCAACAAAGTTTCTAAGAGAGTATTATAGTTTTGTTCACATAACGGTTGTTTGTAACATCCAAAACTAAACGAGTTAGATATAGGGTTATATATACCAAAGTGATAAGGTTGAAGAGTGGGTGTACTCCGAATGTCTGTCTGTCCGTCCGTCCGTCTGTGCTAGCTGTAACTTGTGTAAAAATCAAGATATCTTTATGAAATTTGGAACACATATTCCTTGGCACTGTTGGCATTGAAAATCGGACCACTGCCACGCCCCCATAATGGCGAAAACCGAAAACATATAAAGAGCCATACCTAAGGCATTAATAAAACTATGGAAATAAAATTTGGTACAAAGGATCGCACTATGAAGGGGAATATTTGAATGTAAATTTTTGGAGAAATGGACGTGGAAGTTTTTTGTACATATCTTGTAAACTACTTAATCTATATGAACCAAACTTTTTAGAATCGTTTCTTTTAGGTACTACCTTATACTGTCCAAAAATGGAGGAAATCGAATAATAACCATGTCCATCTCCCAAACAAAGGTTATGTTGAAAACCACTAAAAATGCTTTAAGAAAGGGATAGATACACTAGATACCTTAAATTTCATTATAAAAAAGATACGGAACAGCTGCATTCAAATTGGTATACTAAATGTTAAATTGGTGTGGCTAAGTCCACTTATGGGTCAAAAACCATACCTCCGAAACAACTTGACCAATTTCAATGAAATTCGGTTCATAATATCTTCATAGCCTCCCATTGATATGTTATGAAAATAGGCCAAATCGGTTCACAACCACGCCGACTTCCTATATACTAGAACTGTGAAGTCAATCTGATTAGTTTAATTTACAATATGAATAGTAAGCACTAGTGAAGATATCGGAACAGAACTTTGCATAAATACTGCATTTATAACGTGGCAGCCCTTTCTAAAAATCGACCGTAATCGGACCATAGGTTTTCAAGTCCGCTATATATCGTACATGAGGACCTCAGTGCTTCTAACCGAATATTAGAGTTTCACACTTTTAATGGACTTTGTATCATATATTTACCGAATATGTGAGTCAAATTGTGTGTTATAATAATAAATCCATATATTTGTAAATTCATTCATTTACACTGCTGTCGAAATGAAGCAGTATTACTTAATTGCTTAATACGCAAAATAGCAACAACAACAAACACTAACTAAATTATTAAATCCCCCACTCAGCAACGCAATCAATCCGCTTGCAAAAGTACTTCCGTTTTCTTATCTGCATAATAAAATGTTTTGCGGTTCATTATACTAAAGCCA